>NC_082384.1:16531785-16596785 GCF_031168955.1 Gadus macrocephalus
CCAGGTCGGGATAAGAGGACGGTATATGAACTGCACAGTGAAAATTATATTGAAACTTAACACTTGTGTAAAGCAATGTGTATTGCTTTCCAGACGCAATTCGTAAATACCCTGCACAGCGTGTGAACGCAAAAAGATTGTGGGTATTTTGGCTCGTTGAGGATCCATCGATGCATCCTTGAAAAATCTCGGAATTCTCAAAAATAAAGGACGCGAAAAGGGCGCACATTTTCGAGTGTCCTCAACATCAGAACAGTGCTTGCGGCGTTCTACGACGTAGCGTCCTTAAAAGGGCGGCCGTTGAGCATGCTTCCTTCACTTTGGGAAACAGCCTGTGTGTATATGGTTGTGTGTGTGCGTGTTTTGGTCACACATGCATGTGCCTGTGTGTTTATGTATTCATGTGTGTACACTAGTCTTAGTGGGTTTATTTGATCGTCTCACCCGTTGAACCTCAATAACTCAATGCAGTTCAAATGTCCAAACAGTAAACATGTCAACAAACTCTGTGAGCCCCTGAAGACCCTTTCATACAATTTTGCTATGTGAGGAGGAAGGGGCCTTCAAACAGGAGATGGGAATGTCGACTATGATACATTCTCATCCTTTTTTGGCCATTAAGATCAACATTGCGTAAAGTTCAAGCATTAACCTTTACTATGACATGGCATACGTCCAGTATACATTATCTCAAGTGACATGCAGTCAAATTTTCCAGAGTTTTCTCCTGTCAACTCTTCAAGGAGCTAGATACTGTAAATAGACGTCATATTTTACCCTTTCTTTTTCTTTTTTTTCAAACTCAATCTTGTCCTTTCCTTCTCCTTTACCAATAACATTATTACACTTGATTAACATATTAGGCCTTTAACAACACTTATTAGCCAATGCGTAACCTTCAATGCACCTCCTGTGCTCTCAATAATAATAGGAACATTTGTATTATTATTATTATTCAAACTCTCTATGTTGTTCTATTATTTAAGCCCCTATGTTGTGCTAATGGACATTTGTATTCCACATCAAAGCAATGAGAGAGAGAGAGAGAGAGAGAGAGAGAGAGAGAGAGAGAGAGAGAGAGAGAGAGAGAGAGAGAGCACAACAGAGGGAGCGAGAGAGAGGGGGAGAGCATCTCTGTTTACCATCAGGGCAGCAGAATGAGTGCAGAAAGAATCAGGGTCAGAGAACGAGAGGGAAAAACAAAGGCCCTTGTGAACCTGGTGGAACAGCAGCTGTATTTGAATGTCAGTGCAGTGGAGATGTTGGCCAAACAGATGAAGACGAGGGGGATGAGGAAGTGGAGGAAGCAAAGGGTTGTTGGCATAAAGGGGGACTGGCTTGCTTGACAGATTGCCATCGTTAGGGACAAGCACATCCATGTGCTGCCTTGTGAGGAATGGATAAAAGGGTTTTCTTCTTACCACCTGTGGATGCTGGGGAGATAACACATGCTAGCTTTTAAGGCAGAACTTCACTGATTTAATCTACAGCATGGCATACATTTCTACTTCCCTTAAGAGCATAGTTGCTAAAAGTCCTCTAAAGTCCTCAAGAGCCGCGGACGTCTGGTCATCATTATAATGTAAAGATGATCGACATGTACGTGAACCTCCTAGTATAATTTGGCCTTTAACAGCATTGAGGATGTTCAATGCTAAATGAAAAAAAAAAAATGCCCTTGCCTGCAGTGATGGTGTTGTGTGAGAGGTGTTTAAAACCCTGTCCTTCCACAGTATCACCCCTAGCACTCTGAGGGTTTCTCCCGAGGGTGGATGTGTTTGGTGCTGGTCGCCTCGGGTCAGTATTGACAGCTGTGTTTACTAGTGCACCTCAAAATGACTCCCAGATGTTCCTTGGGAAAGCAAACTTGAGTAAAGTGATGGTTTGGCGGTTTACGTTGGGCTAACGAATGGCCTGGACATCGATCAAGTTCTCCTTTCCGGGATGTTTTTTTGAGAATTATAATATTGTTCCAGTTTGATTACAAATCAAAGTGTATGAAGGAACAGAAGAAGAAGGTCAATGTTTAAAGAAGCAATTCCTGCTCATGTATACAAACACCCACACACACACGTGCACATGTACACACACACACATACACACACACGCACTGTGTGTGCACGCAAAATAGCTGTCTTCTACTCGCGTGTCCAGCAAGTGCAATGCTAGAGCTGTACTCTGCCAGATGCAAGATTTCAAAAAAGTTGCAGACATTTTGAACGTGGCTTCAGTGGCTTCCTGATAACGCTGTGCAAAGCGTGATGCGCTGTGGCTCCAGCCCTTATCTGGTAGCTCGGACTATGTTGACTATGCTGATTATGTGTCCAGGCTGTGAGCTCCTTGCTAGAGACACAGCTATCAGCTGCTCTGGGGACCTACAGACCTCACTATGTTTAACTGCTCCAGCAGGGAAGAACCTGATATTTGTTTTCTACAGTACCTCAACGTGTAGGTGTGAATATACTGGTCAGAAAGAAATACGATCACAGATTGGCTTTACAATGAGAAAAATATGTATAATATATTTCATTATGGCTTTAAACTTATGCAAAGGTCATTACATTTCTAAGAAAACAAAATACTTTATAGTACAAGTATAGTATAATTAAACATCAAGGAATGTTCTTGGCCAGCCAATAAATCATCAAATCTATTTGTCTTTGAAATATTGAGTGGTTCGACAAAGGCTTCCTCCTTCCGATTAAAACAACTTGTTAAGGTTGCATTGACTTACCTTAATATGAAGTCTGTCTGTCTGTCTGTCTGTCTGTCTGTCTGTCTGTCTGTCTGTCGGTCGGTATATATATATATATATATATATATATATATATATATATATATATATATATATATATATATATATATATGTATGTATATATGTATATATATCTTTATATCTTTATATCTGTCTATCTGTTTATCTGTCTATCTATCCATCTATCTATCCATCCATTCATCCATCCATCTCTACTTCCCTTCCTCTGTATTCTCTTCTCATTCTTCTTTTTTTGTGCCCCAGTTAAGAGTATCTCTCATGCTCGCTCCCTCTCGGCCTGAGAGTGAGTTTCCCACAGGGTATGTACCAATATGCAGAGAGCACAGTTCGACAGATGCCATCAGAGAACAAGCATATGAATTACTAGGCAGCCTGCCATCTTTGAGTTCACACGGAATGGCATTAATACCTGATTAAGACCCAAACAACAACTCAACACAACAACAACAACATGAAAGTCAAAGCAACTTGGAACAGGTAAAGGTTTCATCATTTATGGATTAATGAATTGACTAACAAAGACTCAACTAACCCCCCACATCTCAAAAGTTAAAATGGAGTAGAGCCTGCCAACAATCAAGGGACTTTTAAAGAGGGAAAAAAACTAAATGGAGGAAGAAATGTGATCTCCTCAGCAAATCACATTCCAATCATTTAAATATGCGCCAACATTGACCATTACTAATTCAGAGGCTATAATATATTAATTGGCAGAATTAAAGACAACAAAACCCTGTTAAATTTAAATGCCAGTAAATATTGGCATTACCCAATTAAGTTGAATCAGCACCAGAATTATTTGCATAAAAACACATTTCTAGAGATGAGAGGGAGTGGCATTGATTAAGCAGAACATTTTGGGGCAATGATCCATAGATGTTTTAGCATTGAAAGGGTTGTTTTTCCCCCATGGAAATTGATCCAATGATATGCTTTATTCAAAGGTAATCACACCACATTGCAGTAGAAAAAAGTAAAAAGGAAACAGATATCATGTAATGGGTTTGCATACTGAATGTTAGTGGCAACACGTGTCTCTTGTTAGCAAACACAGAAGACGGAAACTCGTGTGATATTCAACATAGGAGAGTCATTCAGCTCATGACTGACCTCTGAACTCTTTAGGTCTCAGAGCTCTCCAATAAGCTAATGTAGGATCTTTTTTTGTTTGCATGATTGTGTGTATGTATGTATGTGTGTGTGCGTGTGTGTGTGTGTCAGTGTGTGTGTGTGTGTGTGTGTGTGTGTGTGTGTGTGTGTGTGTGTGTGTGTGTGTGTGTGTGGGTGTGCGCGTGTGTGTGTGTATGTGTGTGTGTGTGTGTAAGAGAGAGAAGTGTCAGTGTGTTTGCGTGTGTGTGGGTGTGTGTTTGTGTGTGTGAGTGTGTGTGTGTGTCAGTGTGTTTGTGTGTGTGTGTGTGTGTGGGGGGGGGGGGGGGGGGGGGGGGGGTGTGTGTATGTGTTTGTATGTGCAATATAGTGCACGAATGAATCCCATGTATCACTATACTGAGGATTCACTAGAATGTACATTTAAATGTCCATTTCCTGACGTAACATTAAAAACTATATGGAATGATTTGTGGCACAGAGTTAATTGTTCACACTTCCCATTATGTTTTCTGAGTAGAAAAAACTGTTGAGCCGCAATATTGAAAGAAACACAAGAAAACTCTTAAGTGTCCTTCTCCCTGCTGATGTAAA
Organism: Gadus macrocephalus; assembly: GCF_031168955.1. NCBI lineage: Eukaryota > Metazoa > Chordata > Actinopteri > Gadiformes > Gadidae > Gadus > Gadus macrocephalus. Next base: position 16,536,263 of record NC_082384.1, read on the forward strand.
TAAAACTGTTCTAATCACGATATTAACAGCTTTTTAAGAATTCCTTGTTTCGGATTGATTTGCGTGAGACTGGACAATAGATAAAAACACAACCATGAGCTCATTAATATTGTTATTTTTTCCCCATCAGACTGTCTGGGCTCACAGACAACAGGAGAGGAAAACCTGAGTTATTCAGATTGCTTGCTTCCGGCTCTCAGCACGTCTAATGATAACACATCCATCCCCTGTATAGATTTGGGATTCATAATGGACATTGACAGAGGACTGCTCAGCTCAATCAATACTGACCTGTCCTTCCTATCTACACGCTGAACGTAGAAGACAACAATAACTTACAAGTAGAACAACAGTATGAAGCCGTTCGCTCACTAAAAATAAATATCATTATTATTATTGTTATGTATTTATTTGTATTATTTGTATTATTTTTTTTTACAGTTATGACGGTTATCTTTGTTTTATTATTATTTTATAATATTTATACTATGACAACTGCTACACTAATAATAATTATAGAAATGAAAATAATAAATAATAATAATATGAAGACAAATAAAAACAATAATTAACATAAGAATTATAATTTGTATTATTATTATTATTGTCATAATAATAATTGTTATAACTATACAATTAAAGGGCTCTACGTGCGGCAGTTGCAGCTTGGCCACCCACACGGCGGGTAGCGTAAACAAGTAATGGCGGCCTGACGTTTAGCTCCCATTTCCTCTGTCTACCCCTCCAGAGTTCCCATGAAAACATCACAACAACACGTCCCTCGGCCAGACTTCCTAGAGCGCTCCCCTACTTGATCCAATCTAACATGGCTTTCGTGTGAGGAAACGGTTGCATGTACTAATAGGGTATAAAAAACATGCTACATTTAGGGTTTGGCTAGGTCAGTGCCTTCCAACCAAGTAGCTCTCCTAATGGGCTTTAATGATAGCAGTTGAATTATTAAATTAGTTAATGCTATCATGATATCATTTTAAAAGTATTTATAATATTTTTTTCCACTGTCTTACAATTGATTTAATTGTATTTTATAAAAATATTTATTATTATTATTACTAGTATTATTATTATTACTAGTATTATTATTATTATTATTATTATTATTATTATTATTATTATTATTATTATTATTATTATTATTATCATTATCATCATTATGATTATCATATTTATATCTATCTATTTTTAACTACCTATCTTCTATCATAGCATTAAAAAATGTGGCGATCTACCAAAGAAGTTTTCTGAGATTAGAGCAAAAAGTGAATTGAGGGAGAAAGGGGCCCGGTAGGGGCTCCTCTGGTCTCCTATGGCCCCTGGCTCCGGCCCTGTGATTTTATGCAACGCTGGAGATGGCTGTCAGCGGGCGGTGCGGGGAGATAGAGAAGGGGGGGATATGTTTCCAAAGGGGGGCCAAGTCTGTTACCGAAGGGAGGTGGAGATTTAATATCCCACCCAGTCAAAGTGTTCTGCTGCTGCTTCGCTGACACACGTACATATACACAAGGCGGATGCACAAAGACTCACACGCTCACTGACTCACACACGCACACACACACCGGCTCTCCACAGGAAACCCTGAACCATAATGCGAAGGCACCTCAGAGCAGACGGGCACGTTGCTCAAACCAAGTGGGATACGGCGCGACTTTGATAGCGCGTTAATGACTTATGTGATGTGATACAGATGTCTGGGGGGCTTCAGCCGAAAGTTTGCCTGACGGTTTCCAAGGGGGCCAGGCAGACATTTTAGGAGCGGTAGGTAAAAACCAAATGCATTTATTATTTATGGCTGAATCAGTTTGCATGCTGCTGTCACGTATCCCAACGGTGCGGTGCTGATGCTAAACTGTGATGCTACTTGAAGGGCTGGCTGCTAAATTGTTCTTTGTGTACTTGGTGACAACCGGGACTGGGAGCAGGAACGACTCCTGGCTACTGGAGGGTTGCGTGTGCTGGTGATGATGAGGTGTGATGAAAACGGGCACCGTTATTGCTGTAACTGCTGGTTCAACTTTTTCTCGTAATGTTACAGAGATAAATTGCTCTTTAACCAGTGTATCTTTTTTTAAATATATTGTTATAAGTAGAGAAGTAAGCCTAATAAAGGTTTATTATCATTCAATTCAGTTTAAACTATTTTACAAAAGTTTCTGTCGGAAGTGTTTGTCATTTAAACAAATAAATGTTGTCAATGTTTAGTTCCTCGGTTGAATTCTTTCTGGAAGTATGTGACCAAAATTGTAGGTATATTTACAGGAATTCAATACTAAAGTATTCTTTCCTGTAAATACACAAAGAATAGCCTGTCGTCTTTTAGGTTCCATTGTTTTCTAACCACACGTTGGAGTTGTCCTAATTAGAAACAGAAGAGAGAATGAGCAACAAGAGAAAGAAAGAATAAAAGCACTACTACACGACAGTGGAAACACTTGAAAACCATGCAAGGTACTCTGTCTAAACAAGATGAGCAGACGTTAAGCTTTCCAGTCACAGATACACGCACACATACACACGCACCACACGCACACATACACACAAAGTTCTTCAGTGCCTCTCCTTCCAGGAATAGCAGAGAAGAACATCTCAGAAGGGTTGTCCTGGCAGCATGACTAAAAAACACTCCTTATTTCCCCTCCCTACCGTTTTGAATTATTGAGGACCTTGTCCTTTCACTTCCTTAAATCAGTTGGAGAGAATGACAGCGGTTGCTGTCGAAGTTAAGTGTAATCTGACAAACACCACTCAGGGTTAAAATAGGCTTAAGTGTTGTTCCTCGGGTGCAGACTACTTATCTGCTGACGGCCGCTCGTGGGTGAGAGGATCGGTTCTCGGATTGTGTTTTCTTTCTTTTTCGGTTGACCACTTTGTTGTCAACACTTTTATATAATGTTTGATGACAGCAATACAAACGCAATTTTGAACATTTTGAAAACAGCAACATTGCCTAGTTTACGTCTCTAATTGTGCTTTTTCTCTCTCTCTTTCCAGCAATCAATCGGGACAATTTCTTATCGTCATTCAGTGGAAATCCAAAGAGTGGAAGGTGTTTCAATATGGGCGGCCCCGTGGTACACGTGCTGGCCCTGATGCTGTGTATGGTCGCCATGGGAACGTGCCACTCAAACAACACCCAGGACGTCGACCACGACTCTGGCTACCCTGGCTTCCTCCTGCAGCATTCCATCCCGCAGCACACGGACTTCCACGGCACCGCCAGCCCTGGGCTCCACCCGGGCCCCAACGAGCCCATGGCCCTGGCCTCCGGCTCCGGCTCCGGCTTCGGGAACGTGACGGTCAGGAAGAGGCCGCCGCCCTGCCTCACTCGCACCACCATCAGCACGTCCTTCAAGTACATCAACTCGCTGATCTCTGCCCTGGTGTTTGTGGTGGGCATGGTGGGCAACATCACGCTGCTGAGGATCATCTACCAGAACAAGTGCATGAGGAACGGTCCCAACGCGCTGATCGCCAGCTTGGCCATGGGGGACCTCATCCACATCACAATCAACCTGCCCATCACTGTCTACAAGGTAGCGCTCGCCGTCGCATGCCGGGTTCCCGTTGCGATGCTAGCATACGTGCCCATATGTGTCCAGTGCGCAACAGAGAGGGGGTTGGACTTGTTGAAGCCCAGCCCCTTATCTCCCCCCTTAAGGGGCTTCCAAGGGAGGCTAATGTGAGAACCAGGGAAACTGAGTTCAATAAACACAAGGGAGGGGATGACGCTGTAGCCACATGCACACAACGACACACACATACACACACACACACACACACACACACGCATGCACACACACACACGCACACATACACGCACACACACACACGCAGACACACACACACACACACACACACCATGCAGGACCAGATTAAAGAACTGTAGTGTGCTGTTTGACTGATCGGTATTGTGCAAATTTTTATTTCCTCTTTCCAACCACATAGAAAACATTGTATCGCTTTCAGTGTGGGGCTATACGTTCTTGTGTTCGGTCTGGCTCAGTATGTATTCACTTTGCACTCAGCCTGGAGGGCTGAGCCAGGGGGTAATGACCTTTGGTTTAGCTTCCTAAGGGGTCCTGGCGTTGCTTCTAAAATTAAAGCCGCTCCACACAAAGGCTGAGAACCAGAAGTGACACGGGCGGAGACCCTCCTTTGCTCTTCCTCCTCCATGATTATACACAGCGGCCCAAGTAAACAATAGGAAGTCAGGATGCGCCTGGGTGAAAAGCTTCCTCTGGCTTCTTTTAACTCCCATATATTCTCTCCACATTTTCGGGGGCTTTCCCAGAACAGTACTTCAACAGGGGGAAAAGGGCCAGGGGGGAAAAGAAATGATAGCAGGAATATGTGTTTCAGGAAAAAAATGTGTAGCTTGCTGTTTCCATGACCGGCTTACAGGATGTGGAGCACTCTCTTTTGAGTTATGCAACAAGTTAAAATCAAGGTTATGAACTAGGCTTTGCTCGGTAGATGCTGGTATATGTATCCACATTGCAAGCTAAATGAATGCAAACCATACTAGAAAACATAACATATTTCCAAACGTCAATCTTAAAGAGTTAATAATCATAGTATTATTGGAAAAGGATTTCCTGTGACATATTTATTAAGTGTGTATTGCCATTGTTATGTGTTCATGTCTGTAAAAAAAAAGAAGAAGCAATCTCAAGTTTTATGGGACAAGCTTTGCCTTGCTAGTGCAAAATGTAACTGTGCAATAAGCCTGCATGAAATGATAATGTTATGTGAGCTGATGCTTGTTCATGATGACAATGTCCTGTTATGACTGCTTGTTGTATCAGCTCCTGACATCCCAGTGGCCGTTCGCCAGCACAGCGTTTGGCCTCTGTCTGTGCAAGCTGGTGCCCTTCGTGCAGAAGGCCTCGGTGGGCATCACTGTGCTCAACCTCTGTGCCCTGAGTGTGGACAGGTCAGTGCCCATACACACTGCACATCCTCATGCACTGCAAGGCCTTACACACCAGACACACACACACACACACACACACACACACACACACACACACACACACACACACACACACACACACACACACACACACACACACACACACACACACACACACACACACACTAACACGTATTGATCGAAAAGTTTAATGATCGAAGTACAGTGCTGAAATTGATATTGATCTTGGAAACTTGATGGCCTATGGAAAACTTGCTTGTGTTGCAAGTGTTGTATTATTGTACTATGTAGTTTCTATTTCTATTTCCAAAGGTGCATCAAATTTAACAAGGATATGAAAATAATTGCATTAAAATGTATAATTTGTGTTACAAGATTCTAAGAGAATGTTCCCCTAGGATTATATACTCAGCTACATTTAAGCATATACAAATCGGTGTTTGAGGATTCCATTCTACGTTATTTTTGCATGCCAAATGCCTTCTACTGTTGGGTAAGGTTGTATTAAGATTCAGTTTTAATAATGATAGGTTAACAAGTTCCCGCTGACATGGTATTCAACAACGAGCATGCTCAATTGGTTGTCAGGAAATGTGTACCATGACTGCATTTGTATTATCAAAGTACTTTGGTCTATTGTGTATTGTAGCTATCTTTCAATATTTGGGGAAGACAAAAAGGTGGATACATTACTACCCGGTAAAATATAAATGACATCACGTTGTTCGACAGAGAATTCCAATGTGTCATGAAAAATACATATCGTTTTCGCCATAAAATGTTGATGTTGGATTTTACTAAAACATTTTGACAAGTGGCATCCATTAATGAAACAAACAAGCAAACAAGGAGCCAACAGACTAGACTCCCTGCCAATATGGGACATTTTTTGGAGGCATCACAAAATATAAATATTTAAGATAGATATTTAAAAATAAACAATTGATCATCTCCATTCATTAAATCTTAAACTTACTCATCATAATATCCATTCTGTTATCCGCATGTGCTGCCTATTGCCTTTGGTAAAATGCCATGCATACAAACTCCTTTTGTTGACTTCTCAGCACTCAATACAGTAAAAGCAAAATGCATTTAAACCAATCAAACAATTTCTATGCACGTCAGTTATTTTATCATGGGGCACATCAGATATAGATCTCCCTAACCACTAATGTCGAGTGGATAGGGTCTTTGACTCACAGTTGGAAGGTTCTGAATTTGATCTCCGGTGTATACTTCCTTAAAGGGTTAGCTCAGATCATAACGTAGTTATGTACGTACCTATGGACATAGGGCTCACAGAACCGACATAAAGGTGGTCTCACTGCCCCTCGCACGCCGTGAAGGATCGCAAAAGGCGGGAAAAAAGCCCAAATCCTGAACTAACGCCTTAAAGGGTAATTCCGGTGTAAAATGGATTTGGGATATGTTTTGTATGATAACGAGTTGAAACGTTCGTTTTGGAGCACAAAAACCGCAGATAGACGCTTTCTTCAGATGGCTGTTTTTAGCCGATTCTATCAAAACGCTATAAACTTGGAACAATGGGGGCAGTGGTTATGGTAAAAACTAAATCACTATTTTAAACCACTTAAAAGGCTAAAAGTAGCCTGACACTTCTTTGGTAGTATAATATGGGTCTTAACATATAAAACGAGGCATTGAGAACTTTGTAAGTGTACAGATTGTTTATTAAAAAGTACATTTTATATACACAATACCATCAGTAGATCACCCGTCGACGCCATTTTGTTTTCAAGACTCGATAGGTAGATTGACGAACACAGAGATTGTGACATCCGTCAGCAACACGCAAGCTCTGTGTTCGCCAATCTACTTATCGAGTCTTAAAAACAAAATGGTGTCGACGGGTGATCTACTGATGGTATTGTGTGCATAAAATGTCCTTTTTAATAAACAATCTGTACACCTACAAAGTTCTCAATGCCTTGTTTTATATGTTAAGACCCTTATTATACTACCAAAGAAATGTCGGGCTACTTCTAGCCTTTTAAGTGGTTTAAAATAACAATTTCGTTTTTACCATAACCACTGCCCGCTTCGTTCCAGGTTTATAGCGTTTTGATAGAATCAGCTTAAAAACAGCCAACTGAAGAAAGCGTCTATATTCAGTTTTTGTGCTCCAAAATGAACGTTTCAACTCGTTTTCATACAAAACATATCCCAAATCCATTTTACACCGGAATTACCCTTTAAGCAAGAAAATGACTAACCTGCTTAGTAACGACATGTATCTTAAAATCCCCTTCAAGACTCTCAGGATTAAATCATTTGCTGTCTGACCAAACAGTTAATCTTAAGGCGTGTCTCACAATTGTCATTGTTGATTCCCTGTCTTCCGTGGCGTCCGTCTGTCCTTCCAGGTACAGAGCGGTGGCCTCTTGGAGCAGGGTGCAGGGTGTAGGGGTCCCTCTTCTCACCGCCATAGAGATCATCTCCATATGGGTGCTCTCGATGATCCTGGCCGTGCCTGAGGCTGTGGGCTTTGACATTGTCACCGTGGACTACCGCAACGTCACGATCCACACCTGCATGCTGAACCCCCAGAGTGACTTCATGAGGGTAAAGGATCGTTCTTTTTCTTTGTTGTTCTTGTACTGATGCCATGTATTTGTTTCCCTTTACCTCAGGCCTAGGTGTGTCGTAGAAACAAACGGTATGCCCGAGATAACCTACTAGTGACAAACAGTACTGAAAACGAAATGGGTGCTTGGTGCTTTTGAGGCTTGAGGAAATACTCTGCAATCGGATCACAGAAAGTACACGTATGACTCACACATGCATGTTATTACATCTCGCAAACAGCCCAACAGAATTAGTCACATTTGGCAGGTTTTTTTTTGTACTGCTGTTACGGTCAACAATGAGCAACTAAACAATCCATGCACCCCTCGGCTGTTTCAGGATGTGGTGAGACCGCGTCAGACGTCTCCCACATCTACATCTGGGGGAGAGAAAAAAAATGGTTAACTGAAATTTAGCAATCAGAGCTCCTTTTCCTCTCTCTCTCTCGCCCTCTCTCTCGCCCTCTCTCTCTCTCTCTCTCTCTCTCTCTCTCTCTCTCTCTCTCTCTCTCTCTCTCTCTCTCTCTCTCTCTCTCTCTCTCTCTCTCTCTCTCTCTCTCCCAGGCAGCATAATTGATTGCAGGCCACCAGTGCAATTACTTGGGGTTGCCATACGAATGCCTCTGGCTTAGCCACATGTCGGCTCCACATGCAAAGAAAGGCTGTGAGGAGAGGATTGTATTGAGGCACAAGCATGGCGATGTTGGGAATATTTGAGTTCCCACCTCAGGGCTGACAAGCCCCGGATGGAACACATGCAGCCTTGGGTTCTGTCCGGGGACATGCAGAGCAGATGGCGTTGTTTCACAATGAAGACTTCATTCAAGATCCAACCCATCTCGTCTTTAACGGGTTACAACCGAGCAATGTGTTTGAAATCGAAATTATCTGTGGTGGTACATTTATAAGATGAATATGTTTGCTTGCTTTGACTTTACAAACAAACCCCATCCGGTAACGATATGAGCGCAGTTGAACCCTAGCCTAGTTAAGGTCATGGGTCAGGGGTCATCCTTAAGTCCACATGCAGGTCAACCCTCTTATTGGCTGATCTCTGATCTTGTGTGATGATCTTTTCTCTCCCATTCCTCACCACGTTTGGCATCCGTTTATCGCAGTGAGCGGGAACAAATTGTTCATAATGTGATCTTTTGTCACAGTACTACAAAGACATGAAGGACTGGTGGCTGTTTGGCTTCTACTTCTGTGTCCCGCTGTTGTGCACGGCCATCTTCTACACACTGATGGCGTGCGAGATGCTCAACCACCGCAACGGGAGCCTCCGCATCGCCCTGAGCGAGCATCTCAAACAGGTGAGCTCACTTCTCAAACACAGAGCAACACAATGAAAACACTGTGAAACCGTCTTGGAACTGAATATGTTCATTGTTCATGTTCATGAACTGTCTATTGATGTGCTCAGTTGGTCTAAATATAATGGGGAGAAATAGTGTATCTTTGCTGATCCCATGGTGTGAAGCCCGACTGGTAAAGCATGGCATTAAGCCCGACCAGGGGGTTAGGGGTTTGAAGCTCTCTAGGGGAGTGTATGCACTCCTGCTATTGTTGTTAGGCTCTTTGTTGAAAATCATCCATCAAGTGGATTTAGTTGGTTACCTTGCACAAATGTCCTAATCTCCTTTTAATGTTGTATTTGTGTGTTTGTATGTGTGTGTGTTTGTGTGTGTTTGGTGTGTGTGTGTGTGTGTGTGTGTGTATATATTTGTGTGTGTGTTGGGTTATGTGTCTGTTTGTGTGTGTTTGGTGTGTGTGTGTGTCATCTCTGTCCGCAGCGCAGGGAGGTGGCCAAGGCGGTCTTCAGTCTGGTGCTGATTTTCGCCCTGTGCTGGTTCCCACTGCACCTCAGTAGGATCCTCAAGTACATGGTGTACGACCCCAGCGACCAGGGCCGCTGTGAGCTGTTATGGTGAGTCACCTACCCCCAGCGCTCCCACCCTATCCAGAACGTAGGACAGTAGTTTGACTACACACGTGACTCAAAGGTTCTATTGACTCAACAGTTTATAAGCTTTTAGCCTTCAGGATGATAGATGCTGGGAGTTATACCACATGTCGGAGCTGGTTTCTGATGACATCATGTCTCTTTTGATTGCAGTTTCCTCTTGGTCATGGATTACTTTGGCTTCAACCTAGCGACAGTCAACTCCTGCATAAACCCCATCATCCTCTACTTCGTCAGCAAGAAGTTCAAGAACTGCTTCAAGGTAGAGTGGATTCCACTCTAGACCATAGACTTCAGCCACAACACAGATTGTATTGGTGTGTGTGTGTGTGTGTGTGTGTGTGTGTGTGTGTGTGTGTGTGTGTGTGTAGAGTTGTGTAGAATGAAGAATTAAGTTGAGATATATTAAAGCTAAATATTTGTTGTAATTCCTAATTCACATACAAAACACCATCAAATCAGTAACAAGGGCACACCTAGAACACTTTAATCTGATCAGATAAACAACCAGTGGGCTGTGTCCCCTGTTCTCGGGCCCCGGGGCCACTGTGGTGATGACATCCCACATGGAACTTGTATACACGGGCCCTTGATTTATAGGTGCTCCTTTCGGTGACCAGGCTCCCAGGCTGAACATGTCTGCCAAAAGACCCAGGCTAGAGATAAGCCATGTCTCTCAACTTATGGTCTCAACTATCACCATGGATGTGTGTGTGTGTGTGTGTGTGTGTGTGTGTGTGTGTGTGTGTGTGTGTGTGTGTGTGTGTGTGTGTGTGTGTGTGTGTGTGTGTGTGTGAGTGTGCGTGTGTGTGTGTGCATGCATGCATGCGTGTGTGCGTTTGTGTGTGCGTATATGCATGTTGGCCTGCTGGATATTCCAGTGATATGGTAGGTATTCCAGTGATAGGTTCAGGTTTTGAAACCGAATGTCTACAACCTAACCCATAGGCTGAGCACGATGCCTTACCACCACCTGCTCCCTAATCTTAAAAACAATATTTAAAATATACTTTGGTTGGTTGATTTGGATTAAGTCGTCTGATGACTAAATCATCCTCTCACTGGTTACGTTCTCTATCCCTCTCCCTTTATCTCTCCCTTTATCTCTCTCTCTCTCTCTCTCTCTCTCTCTCTCTCTCTCTCTCTCTCTCTCTCTCTCTCTCTCTCTCTCTCTCTCTCTCTCTCTCTCTCTCTCTCTCTCTCTCTCTCTCTCTCTCTCTCTCTCTTGTCCCTCTCTCTCCCTCTCTCCCTCTCTCTCTCCCTCTCTCCCTCTCCAGTCATGTCTGTGCTGCTGGTGCTACTCCGACAGCCAGGTGACCAGCACGGGAGCCATGAACGGCACCAGCATCCAGTGTAAGAGTCCTGAGCCCAACAACCTCGCCCCTGACCGCAAGGACAGCAACTAACCCACCCCCCTCCCCCCATCATCAACACCACAGTGGATTTATTTCGGGACGCACGTCCACCAACGACAACTTCAACCAACGGCATCCTGCCGAAGGAGGCTTTCAAAACACACACACTCGCACACACACTCTCATTGTGTTGACCCACCTCATACAACTCTCGGAAAGACACTCGGACTCCCTGTGGAGCCACGTATAGGCAAGGAAAAAGGACAGAGAGAAACCGAGGAAGGACAATAAGGAACACTATATCGCTCCGTGTGCCGTTTCCTCCGCACAGTTTTTCCCGGCTACTACAGCATCCGCTTATTCCCCGTCGTCCGTCATGTTAGCAAACCCATGGAGGAAAGCGAGAGAGATGGAGGGAGACAGGGGGAGGAAGTTGTGGTGTAGCAGGAGGGGAGGGGGGGGGGGGGGGGATTCCTGATGCAGGTCAGAGGAAGAGGAAGACTCATAACACAGGAAGCAGCTGAACGCTCACAATAAATGAACCTCATTTCCCGCTCGTCGTGAGGCGCAATGTTCGTATAAAGGGGCAGCCCTACCGGGACGGGGGTCCTTCATCAAGGGGACAGAATTGTCAGAAGGAATGACGTGAGAGTGTGCATCCGCCTCCCCGAAGAGAACCAGCTCCCGTCCCCCCCACCTACCTGCGTGCCTGCTAGCCTCCGTGTGCTACACTCTGCGGCCCCCAAGGACCAGGGACAGTGCATGTTAATCAACCCTGCTCTTCATTTCCCATAAACACACTGGCGGCCGCACTGACACACTCACACACACACACACACACACACACACATACACACACCCTCACACATAACACCACACACACACAGACTTATTATTCATTCATACCAGTGTGTGCTCAAATTAGGGTCAGTTTTTAACGACGGTGGCTGTGCGGATAGGAGGTGGAGTGGTCTAGTTCGAGGTGGTTTCAAAATGGCGACCCCCCCTGAAGACTTCTTAGGAATGAGATGTTGAAGAAGGGTGCTTATATACAGATAAAGCATTTTGTACATAAGCACACGAACACAGATCTCTCCTGCTCATTGTGAGAAACTCTATCGGCAACATCTGGAATTTGTTTGACATACTCTCTTATATAATATATCAAAAAGGATCAACATTGAACATAGTATTCAAGAGGCCTTTGGTTTAGAATAGATATAAACCTACATATATAGCACTGTGAATTTTCATTTGAGACACAAGAGACATATACTTTGTGTGTATATTCTTAAGTATCTATACATATGTACACTTTTATAAAGTGTTGTATTGTAATTGAATGGCATTGATATGACAGTATTTACGTGTGTTTGAGGGATTTTGGTTTTGTTCATTCAAATCATATGAGTAGACATGACCTATGCTGCCCTCATAAGATTGGTGTACATGTAACCGCGTGTGTGTGTGTGTGTGTGTGTGTGTGTGTGTGTGTGTGTGTGTGTGTGTGTGTGTGTGTGTGTGTGTGTGTGTGTGTGTGTGTGTGTGTGTGTGTGTGTGTGTGTGTGTGTGCTATTTAGAGACAAACTCATGTTTTCTACACTGTATAAATTAAAGTGTGGGATTTCTTGCTGTGTTTCAATGTTATCACTACGCCTAAACTGTCAATACTAACCTGTGGAAAAATGGAAAAACTGAACGGTGGTTGGTTCTCTTGTCGAAGAAATATAGTGCTGCTACTTCACATATTAAATCAATTTCTGACCAAAGAAGTCTACCTTCGAGCAAAACTTTATTTGACTGCGACATTCACAGACACTTCTCAGGGTCTTTGTGGGAAGAGGCAAAATACCCCCCCCCCCCTTCCCCTCTCCCTCTTCCGCCCGCTCCCCCCGGTTCATATTTCAAACCGGGGGCCGTCTGGGAGTGATTTGACGTGCTCTGTGACCCGCGTGGTGAGCAAGCCCTCGGGGGTTGCTGCGAGTCACAGTGAGGAGGATGGGAGCCGTTGAGAAAGAGCACTGGTGGGATTTGAATCCCATGTAAGTGACTGGTGGCCAGCGCAGCAGACCGGGGAAGCTTTGAGTGGTGATCGGACCAGAACGAGAGGGAAAGCACTGAGGCTTTAGCAAATACTAATTACACTGCTTCAGAGAAAAAAAGTTGGGTTTGAGGGAGAAATTTGGAAGGAGGTTTTTTGAGGGGTGTTTATCAACAATTCTAGATCTTTTTCAGTGGCAAGAACCCCATTTTTGTTGGTTGACAAATCTTCCTTCGCCTTAGTTAAGAAAAAGAACTGTTGCATTTCTTACACAGCTCAGTATCTCGCTCAGTGCACCAAAAGCAACAAGAACATTTGAAAGCTAGGAGTTTTAATGGACGCCAGCTGGCTATTTGACCCAGCAGTTTGCTGATAAGCCGTAATCGTAGTCGTGGGTCTTAATCTTTATGAAACCATTACAATATGCACCCATTAAAATGAGTCACATTTACATTACATGCTCCAAAAGTCAGGGGAGCGGCTATCACAGAAATCTAAAATGTTTTGTTTTTAGGAAAAACATTTGTGATAAACACAAGAAAACGACATAAAGGCATAACATGAAGAATAGTTGGGTGGGGTTTTTGATGGTGGTGATGATGCTGGTGGTGAGGAAATGCTAAAATGCGAAAGGGGAGTCTTGGTTATGGTGATGATGGTTGTAGCCTAATGGTGTTTGGGGGGCTGGTGGTTATGGAGGTTGGGGTGATGGAGATGGTGGTGGTGAAGGTGTTCGTGGTGTTGGGGATGCGGGGGATTGAGGTTGCGATAATGGAGGTTATGGTGATGGTGATGAGGATGGTGCTGTTGGTGGTGGTGGTGGTGGTGGTGGTGAAGGTGGTGATGAAGGTGGTAGTGGAGGTTGTGATGGTGCTCGTAGGATGTGTGAGCCTGGATTAATCCATTAAACCAAGAGGAAGCGGAAGGGAAGAGTAGGAAAGAAGGAGAGAGTGGATGGAATGGAATTGTGTGGGAACATTTTCTTCCCTTCCTGAAAGGAATTAAATATAGCTCTAAGGAAAACAACAGAGGATGTCCGCAAAAGTGCTCCATATTGAGCAAATATAGCGCCTCGTTATCCGTGCCAAGTTCTCCTCTTCCTAAATGAACACATTGAAGAGGAACCACAAGCCCATTGTGGTAGATCAACCGCAGAGCATTTTGGGCAAGATGTGTAATTTTGAAGAAACACAGGAACAGATCCCCAGGTGTAGACAGGACATCAGAACAGGCGTTCATCTTATTCTCAAGACGGTGTTCACAGTGAAGCGGTGTCCATTAAGCCCTTTTGAATATCCTTACGAAAGAGTCGATTAGGACAAACTGGATCAGGGATGGCTGTCAGCACTCATGATCGATAATGGACTGAACTGAGTGAATATTAGAAGGACCGTAGTAGCACCTTCACAGTAGTAACAAAGTTGTTTTTGAGTCTGTCAAATTGAACAGACTCAATTGTCTAGAACATTATCATCACTGTTCACTATTATGGATTATTTTCTTATTGTCTCAAGCAAATTACTAAATCAGACATCCAATGGATTTGGAGTTCAACTGACAAAACCCAAAGATAAATGATGGCATGTCTATGGGAAAGCCCAATTGGAGGACTACATTGGGAAGTTGCTATAATACGGCTCTAGGGCTATAATGGGAACTCTACGGAGACACTGCAGCTGAGGTTATAGTGCTCTGTCTTGCCTGGGACAATCGGATTAGCACGTTATTTGGGGATAACCAATCTATATTAGAGTGGGTCTCGGGAGATCGCCTGCAAGCTGTATCCAGTGTCCGAATAAACATAGCAGTAGATTAGACATGCATTCACAGTACACATACAGTATGGGAGCTAGTCACACAGTTCTTGTAATGTTAGTTTAGTCACTCATGAGTATCAGGGTTGATTCCAAATGACATGATCGATGTGCCTTCAGGTGACCTCAGTTGTTTTCATATGGAATAGGTTGGATTGGGATTGTTTGCCTTGTGAAGAAACAGATATATACTTGTTTGTAGTGTTCAACTTCAGGAACAGATCTACTGAATTGAATGCCCTTTGTGCATTTGAACAGTTCCCAAACATGCACCTGTAGAAGTATTAAGACCAATAAATAATAATGGGGATTAATTGCAGAGTAGCCTAATGTATTCCCCTGACAAAGGAGGGGCACTTTAGCTGATACCGTATCTCTTGTTAGTCGTCAGGTATCAGACACAGCGACTCCTCCGCTGACATAAGCATGCTCTCTCGCTCTTTACTTAAATAAATAAATTCACTTCAATGTCTCGGGTGTCTTTGCCATTACCTGCTAAATTGCTTGACAATTGCATTAGAAATTCTGCAATAATAATGCATAATCGATTCAGATATGATAGACGTTGAGTGACAATATTTATGCAAAAAGTGTGTGTTGATTGCTGGTTCATCCCAGGAAACACAGAGCATATGGTGAGCTTCCATGCCCTTATATGGCAGAACTCTGAACTCTGCGGTGAGGTATTTCCAAGGTCCCTAAGTTCCTAGCAGCTTCTGAAGAGGCTTTGTTATTCATAAAATTGTTTTCTTACGATATTTAGATTTTGGCATTATTGAAATCTTTTAGTACCATAAAAAATTACTTTCTTAATTGTAATTAATTTACATCCATAGAGTGTGTTTATTAAATGGTGTAGAATAATTTGCACCTGTGGGTTTTTAGAATACCACTTTGGAAGTTACAAATCTAAACAAAACCAAAAACATAGCTAATTAAAATTTAGGGTGAAAGCCAGTATTGTTGTAATTTCAAAGTAACCTATTTCAGTTAAAATATACGTTTCAGTTTTGGGAGGATTTTGAATTGCTTTTTATCAAGTGCTGTCAACCTTATAACCACAGTATCCTATTTATGCTGTATTATCTAATAATGTCAAATCATAGAAATGGTCCAACAAATCCATGTTAGATTAAGTTGTTCTTACTAAACTACCAAAAAAGCAAGATGGTTATTGACTTTAAAAAATATATATATCTTTCAATTATGCCTGTATTTAATAATTTGAGGTTGCTGAATAAAGAAGGCGGTTAAGTTGATATTGTCTTGATCTACATCAACAATACATTTGAATACATTCCTGCAAAAATAAAGTCATGGCTGCATAGAAGCCCCTTAAAAGTTAATTAACATTGCCATCTCGTGGTGAATGGGAATAATTATGGTCAACTCGAATTCTGACCAGTCTATTTGGTCTATGGTCGAATCCAGAGCCGATACTACAGTCAAGGCGGAAAGGAATGGCACCCGTTGATTGGCTGTTATCCACCTATCACCACTGATGTAGGTGGGACTCTTGGAGGAGTCAACAGGAAGTGTGCAAATCGGTTTTAAACTTCATCTTCGCTGCTGTTGTTATGTATAGTTAGCAAATCGATACGTATCTGGACACTTATATACATTTTTTCAACAACAACAACAATACATTTTCTCAAATTAGGGTGGAGCGTTTTGATAACTGCTATGAGGTGGTCGTTATCACTGTTTGTTTACAAGATGAATCAGCTGACGAGCTCACCCCTGCAAACTAGCTACCTCAAACCTCTAGTCATGTGAAACATAACTCAATTAACTGTAACCCTGCAGTTTGCCATTCCTGTAAACGAAACGTGAAGTGAGAGCGCCGTTGAGAGCGTCGTTGAGAGAGAGAGAGAGAGAGAGAGAGAGAGAGAGTCAGAAACCGCCAGCATATTGTCTTGTTAGCTTAATGTTTGGAAAAGGCACGTTCCAAAAGACAAATCATGATGGCCAATAAGTGGTGAAGTAATATTTCTAACCTTACAAGGCAGATATCTTTCTTCATAAAGATGCCTTGCTCCTGTGGAAACTGGAGAAGATGGATTCGACCCTTGGTCGTGTTGTTGTATATATTGTTGTTGTTAGTCGTCCTACCACTCTGCGTCTGGGAACTACAGAAGTCTGGGGTTAGTAGTCACTAATGTTCAGTATCAAAATGAGAATGTCGGTCATTTCGTTTCACATGTTAAAACCATGCTTGGGCTTACCAGAATGTAGTCTTACTGTACTCCCAGGGTTTGCTGGGAGTTATCAAGTTATCTTTTTATGCCTTGTAATGTCTTCCAGGTCGGGATTCATAACAAAGCATGGTTCATTGCCGGAATATTTGTCTTCATGACTATACCAATATCCTTATGGGGCATCCTGCAGCATTTAGTACACTATACTCAGCCGGAACTGCAGAAACCCATTATAAGGTAAGAGTGGCTTCTTGGCGGACATTGCGCCGCTCTTGATCAGTTATCAATTCTAAAATTGTTTGTTTGAAATTGCTTATTGTAGAATACTGTGGATGGTCCCGATCTACAGCTTGGACAGTGTAAGTTACCTTCTCTCTCTCTCTCTCTCTCTCTCTCTCTCTCTCTCTCTCTCTCACTCTCGTTTAATTCTCGTTTAATTCTCTCTCTCTCTCACTCTCACTCACTCTCGTTTAATTCTCTCTCTTGTTTAATTCCACAGTGGATTGCCTTGAAGTACCCTAGTATAGCGATATACGTGGACACGTGCAGGGAGTGCTACGAGGCTTTTGTAATCTACAACTTCATGATCTTCCTGCTCAACTACCTGGGCAACCAGTACCCCAACTTAGCCCTGATGCTGGAGGTCCAGGATCAGCAGAGACACCTGCCCCCTCTCTGCTGCTGCCCCCCCTGGCCAATGGGAGAGTGAGTTGGCCTTTTATTGTTCTGCCGTGTTTTATTTTCGGTGAATGAATGATCAGATGCCAGTTCATAGAAGTGATGGGACGACCACATGCTCGCTGGATTCAAAAGAGCATGTTCAAGCGAGAATCCGTCTTACTAGGCTTAATGTACCGCGATTGTGGATGAAACACAGTGGTTCGGACCATTATGAGGAACCTTGTTCTCTGAGTTATACCTGATAGATAGTTACAGATGGTTCATCCAATCATCACAAGTTTTATTTGACAGTTCCTGCCATTTTCCAAAAGCAACTTTTAAGATGGTTCTGTGTGACAAACCATCTGGGGCATCAGGTTAGGAAGAAATGGCCCTACACATGAAACGTTTGAAGGGTTGGTAGTGGTACCCTCATGTCCACAGTTTAATCGATTTGTGGGAAACCCCGGCATAACCTGCTGCTTTAAAGGCAGGTCACTGGATTTCCTGTAAGTCACTTTGGATAAGGGAAAAGAGACAAAGTACAGAGGTTTCGTTCACATATATTCCAATTTCTTTGATATGTATGTGATGAATTATTAAAGATAACACATTCATATTTGCTTTTCCTATTCAGCTGTGTTTAGGGAAAGCATCAGCTGCATTCCCCATTTTGAAATGGCTCTGGGTCAGGCAACTTCAGATGCTGCGTGGCACGACTGTCTTTAGCTGATTAGCATGAGATGAGTTCACAAGAGGAACACTGTTCTCTCACATCAGAGAGGAAATGCACTTTATTCATGATCCACAAATGTTTGCATTGCAGGGTGTTGCTCCATCGATGCAAGCTGGGGGTGTTGCAGTACACCGTGGTTAGACCGGTCACAACAGTCATCGCTCTGTAAGTGTCAAATTCTCCTTACTTTTGAGTCAGCTGAGGACCTCTCTCTGTGAAATCAATGTTACACTGGCACTGCATCAGCTCCTGCTCAGGTCCATAACTGCTGTTGTGGTGTGTCTCCTCCCTGACCTTCAAGGATCTGCGAACTGTGTGGAGTGTATGACGAAGGCAATTTCAGCTCCACCAACGCATGGACCTACCTGGTCATCTTCAACAATATGTCCCAGCTGGTAATAAGGCTGACACACTTTGTAACGTGACAGTCTGATATTGTCCTGACCTAAACTAAGGAACCAGTGGAACCTCAACATCGAACTATTTCTCTCACTATCCCAATTCTAGTTCGCCATGTACTGTCTGGTGTTGTTCTATAAGGCCTTGAGGGAGGAACTCAGCCCTATCAAACCAGTTGGGAAGTTCTTGTGTGTCAAAATGGTGGTGTTTGTCTCCTTCTGGTAAGTGTGTATATATACGAAAGATGTGACCTTTTCAACGGTTTGTGTTTTTGTGCCTTATCACCATTTGCATGGTGGTCACATGACTGCATATTCTTAGATAAGTGTGTGTATGTGTACGTCAGAGAGCTATGTTTCGCAGTTTGTCAGATTGTTTCTGTAGTTGATAGTCTGAGTAGTTGATTTCCTACTCATTGTTGGTTCCTTGTGAACTTTTTGTTTCAGGCAAGCTGCGTTTATTGCTCTCCTAGTCAAAGTAGGTGTGATCTCAGAGACAGAAACTTGGGAATGGAAAAGCGTGGAGGCTGTGGCCACTGGCTTACAGGTACTATGAACATTTAATCATATCGAAAAGCTCTTCTCCAACCATGGGTTTAGGACCGGCAACGGGCCGAGGCTAATCATCAAGTCATTACCCACAATCACTGATGTATAACTGGATAGGATGGTTCCATAAACATATTCCGGCTTATTTATGTAGCGAGCTCAATCGGCCCCAGAGGCTGAGGGAAAGCTTGAGAAAGGCTGTTGGTCCGTGAATTTATCTCCATGTCATTTAGGAGCAGGTAAGGGTTAGGCTTCTTCCTTAGGGACTACTAGTGAGGAGGTTTGGAACCCTAGTGACTTCATTATTCTGCCCCCCATCACTTATTAAAAGCATCAAATTCGATATATTATCATGCGTAACTTTATCGATTTTGATGTACTCTGTACTTAAATTTGCATGTGTAAGATGCCCAACCATAAATTTCCTATTTCCCCGTCAGGATTTCATCATCTGCGTGGAGATGTTCCTAGCAGCCATTGCCCATCATTTCAGCTTCACGTACAAGCCCTACATCCTGGACGGGGACGAAGGGTCCTGCTTCGACTCCTTCCTGGCCATGTGGGACATCTCCGACGTCCGGGCCGACATCTCAGAACAAGTCCGCAATGTTGGTGAGTGTTTCCACTGCAGCACTTGGGCAGTGCCTGAAGGGGCTGGGTTTGATCCCCAATGTCCGCCGACTACCCGTAGGCATCCTTGAGCAAGATGCGCTCACAAAGCGCATAATTAATCAAGGAGCGGGTTGGGCGAACAACCCTGAACTCCTCCTTGATTAATTCATTGTTTAAGTCGATATGAAGTGTCTGCTTGATAATTAAACAGCAGAAGATACGCTTTGCATTGATCAATCCATGGGTGTATTCCGCTGTTCTTCCCTCATCCGGTTCCTCTGACCCACAGGGAGAACCGTGATGGGCCGTCCCAGGAGGAGCTACTTTGGCGAGGGGCCGATGGACGGCGAGCGCTCCGGCCTGCTCTCGGGCGACTCCCCGGACGGCGGTAACTTTGAGTCTGTGTCCAATCCGGTGTCGCCCAAGGGTCGGTACCAGGGCCTGGGCAACACCATGACCCCTCACTCTCGGTCCGCCCCGGCCGGGTTCAACGCGGCCCCGTGGGAGGAGGACGGGTACGACGAGGCCCGGCGGAGCGACCAGCCGGCCGAGGTCGGGGAAGAAGTACCCACGGGTTCGGCAGAGCCCACCGTGGCGGATCTGGTTGTTATCACGTAGCCAAATATCGGGGCTGTAGCGTCGCTCAAACCCTTTATAAGGATGTGATTTAAAAAGTTGTTGGACAGCGTCCCAGCCCTTTCGTTTTATTTTTTGATTGACTTATTTCCTCTATGACCAGATCAAAAGTACCAACTGTTTTAAGTTACTTGCCCACAAGTTCAGTCAGCAACTTCGGGAATTATCCAGGAGCCCCCAAATAAACTATAATTACTATGTAAGAATTTTCTGTATAACTACAGGTTATTCTATTAAAACACCCTAAATATTATACTTCGGTACATGAACATGCATACGGATCTACATAAGTAGATTCAGTCTTTAGAATCGACCCAAGGGGTTTAAAGACCTTTTTTAGCCAAACTCTCTGCTTTTTTTTAATGGACAACCCATGCTGACTATATATCTTTTCTGTCGTAGTCTGTCGACACAGCAGATTATTCCTTGGGAACAAAACACCATAGTTTCCCCCGCACAAAAGGTCCTGGTCGAATCATTCTCATATAAACTTGTTATTTGACGATGTATTAGAAGCACATTTTTACAAGCTTTAGGCATTACCAAAAGTGTAAAGCTTGTGAAATATATGCTGCCAATAAATGGTTGATTTGGAATGGGCTATCATTAGCACACGACATGAGCATTTATGAAGGCTAAAAGGGTTACTGTTGGTTAATGCAGGAAGGGGGTATCGAGGAAATGTGTACGTTTGTTTTTGGTTTGTACCCCAACAGTAGCACATTTTCTATCGATTTTGAACTCTTGCTCTCCATGCACTCGTTTTAACATGCATAGCTCCTAATCGGCTATAGAATGTAACTACTCTGCACTCATGCCTTACTGCTAATCTCTGTGCTATGGAACTACTCGGATCACAATGTCATTGTAAATACTACTGTATTATAATCACCTTACAACAGGAACTATTGTCAAGTAGCCTATTCCATCCTTGGTACCATCTATGCTGGACTTAAGAATGCATTGCATTTTATTTCATAGTGGCATTAAAACGTTCTGGTACTTGTGTTTAACTGATTTGTGCTGGGCAATGAAATCAGCAAATGCACGTTCTCCCATTATTTTTCTTAATCAAATGTTTAAAGTAAGCGTAACGCAGCACTATCAGCTGTAGGTGAAGTTGATTGTGTGTCGCATTGCCTTATCTGATCTATTGAATTGTTTTAACTGTTTTGCTTAAAGTTGGATTAAATGTCTGACATTGTTTAAAAGTTCACCAGTAGTGTTTTTGTAGTGGCATTATTGAAATTGTCAAACATTTATGCTCAGTGTCTTTAATATGTGTTTAAAGTCAACTGAAAGAAAATCAACTGGCACAAACATTTACACATGGGTCAGTTGTGAGGTAAGAGGTCACTGCTAGAGTTGCATTAGGCTTGGCACTGGGCAAACACCCTCATAGGAAAAAAACGAAATAACAATGACATGCTTTTTCTATTGCAAATAGAAATACATTCCACTTTTGGTGAGATGTTGTTCAAAATGGAGGACGTCATTAATTGATCCCTCATCTTGACATGATGTATAATTTGTAAGGACTATTTATTAGGAATGTCGTTGTAAAAGGGTTGTTGAGTACAGAAGAAAAGGATCCTGTAGTTTTACACAAGCTCGGACACTTGTGGATAACATTGATGCTGAAATTAAATAACCTAACAGAGGTATCTAGTAGGGCAGAAAATACCTTGGAAAAACTATTCACTTTAATAAAAAAAGAAAAAAGAATTAACCTTCATAGAAACAATACTGACAAACTAGTCGACACAACGGAGCTCGGGCCTTAAACGGCCTTGGTCGGAGCTCCTAGCTGGTTGTCATGGCGACGGCGGGGAGCCCCGCAGAGGCATCCTCGCTGTCTATCCGCGCTGACATTGAGATGCTGCTCTTGTGGAGCTGCACGGCCAGGCACACCCAGTCCCCGGCGCGGACCTCCAGGGAGGGCTGCAGCACCACGGCCGCCTGCTTCCAGTGGGAGTCCTGGCTGAGCGTGCTGACGCTCACCTCCGGGTCCAGGTGGATCTGGTACCAGAAGGGCACCGCCGTCACCCGGCCCGACGACGTGGCCCGCACCTGGGGAGACGGGACGGCCAACAGGAGCAGGGCTTGAGAAGGAGGTAGCACACTTCTCTCAGTGACGTAGTAGTGATAACATGTTCTGCTCTCAAAATCAATGGGAAAATCAAGGATAAATTTCAACTGCACAACGTAATATTAACGCCTGTATTAAAATGTGCAATAAATAGATTTTCAGAAAGTGATGTTTTAAAATATAATTAAAAGCATGCCAATTAAAATAGCAATTTCTTATGAGGACCCCCCAAGTAAGTTGGAACAACACAAAGGCAATATGTCAGCAGGCTCTAGCGTACCTTGACCTCTCTGTTTGTGTAGTTGGCGCTGGCTTTCATGAGATCCAGGACAAACAGCTCCACAGACTCACTGAGATGTCTGCAGTCCAGGGTGGAGAAGTCTAGAAACACATGGACTGGTACCTGAAGAGAAACAAAAGCAGATATTGTTAGGAAACATTGTGGAATTCACATCTGTTGAACAAGGAAAACGGCATCGAGATTAAAATTTATGATATACATTTTGTAGATTTGGAGGACAGTCCAATCCAAATGATTATTATATCTTCATTTCATTCATTATGTTTTTGTTTGACATTACAAACATCACATACACCCTAGAGTTTCCAGATTTAATACAAGTTGATGAATATACCGTAAGTTGAAAGTAAAATGTGGATAACAACCCACTCTCAGCGCTTATACAACAATGGGGGGCTTAGAAAGCTACAGGCAGCGCAGTGAACATCCCATCGCCACTGTTAGCAGCAGAGAGAACAAAGACTGTCACCTCCTCCTTGTCACGGTGGTGAGGATCTCCGAGTGGCCCTGTTTGATGTGCTTGAGTTAATGTGTGCTGATAGATTCAGGTAGACAAGTTTTAAAGCCTGGGCCGCGTGTGACAACTAGGGCTTCAAAGAAGACATCTGGTGAAGTAGACTCAGACTGTTCCATGAGGTACATCCAGAAAATGAAGCCTAAATATGACACTGATGGAAAATGGCGGACATTAATTTAGTTTGTAGCCTAAATTGATCAACCTAAATTGTACTACTGTGGTAATCGAATGTATTAAATCATTAATAATTATATATTAATGATATTACACTTTCATAATAATCAGATCCAACTCTTTGATCACAGTAAAAAATATATATATATTTTAAGTTTTTAAATTATACTACACTCCCATGGAAAACCAACACGAGTCTCCTAGGGCTCGGATGTACGTGAATGATGCAAGTGTACAAACACTAGATCTGAGGAAAGCAACTGTGTGGAGGATAACATCAGGAACATGAGACGGAATACCAGACCAAAAGGGGCCGTACCAGACGAGCTTGATGGAGATTTTTCGCAACTCTCCATCAACTCGTCTTTTTCAATGGTGGTACCGGAAAGAACGAGTTCTGCAAAAGATTACCACACTTTCACTGAGGTTTGAAAGACTATATGCCGATGACCACAGTTATAGATTCCATGATGATTTATTTTTTTATGGGCCTCCATGATATTAGACATACATTTACAGGGCCTTAAATGATGAGGCTCATGGTCGTTGACCGGGAGTTGAGGGGAAATGAGTAGTCGCTTTAACACAGATAGAAGTTGACCCGTTGGTTTGGGTGTGTGTGGTGATACTCACAGTGAACTGGTTGATGAAGGGGGCGATGTTGAAGCCTAGCGTGGGCTCCTGTCCCTGGACGGCGCTCTCCAGCAACAGCGTGTCCGACTCCACCAGCATGCCGTACAGCACTATCCTCTCAGGAAACACACGTCCCCCCTCCTCCAGCAGACAACTGGGGGAGATCACACAAAGCACAAGGTTGCTCCGAATATGCTCCGACCACCATCAAACTGAAATCATACGACGCTTTTAACATGAACCAAGCAATCCTTAGCGGTGCTGTCTGCAGCCTCATTGGCTTCCATGAAGATTTTTTTAAAACCTTTATTTTTTTTGGTTTAAAAATTGATTTCCAGCGTTTTTCAAGAACACTGGTAACAGAGAATCTACAATGGTACTTTCAAAATGGTTCTTTACATCATCCCAGACGGGACATCCAGGGCCACACTCGCTCACCTGGCCAGTGAAGCCTTCTCCATCAGCCTCTGCCGTATGAGGCCGCACGTCTCCACGCAGTCCAGGACGATGGCGCTCCACAGCTTCTCCCGGGAGGGCCTCTTCAGCACCGCCGGGTCCTCCTCGTTCGCCTGGTTCAGCCAGAACTCCAGCCTCCGCTCGTGGACGCCGTTGGCCCCCGCCAGCCTCCGCAGGACGTCCTGGTGCTGGCTCTTCTCCACCGAGCTGTAGGCCTTGACGTGGCCGTGGCGCGCCGCCATCAGGGGGAGCAGCGAGAAGCCCTCCGACACGTCCAGGAAGTAGAGGAGGTCGTCGTTGGGGTCCTTGGCGGCGGCGGCGGCGGCGCTGCTCGGGGAGGGGGTTGTTGTGCTGGTGGCAGTGGTGGGGTTCACAGGCCCGACGGCGCTGCTGTTCTCCTTGGCGAGCGCCAGGCCAGTCAACAGCGTGTCCAGCGCCTGGTTGAAGCTCTGGTGGTAGTGTTTGTTGTTGAGCAGGGCTATCTCGGAGCACTCCAGCACGCACGTCTCCCGGGGCGGGCTCTGGTGGGTCTGGAGGCCGGCGAGAGCGCTGCAGAGCTCCGACTCCGGGGTCGGGGTCGGGGTCGGCGTGGCAGCGGGGGTCGGAGCGGGAGCGGGAGCGGCAGTTGCCGTTGGGTTTGGGTTGGTACCCGGCTGCTGGGTGTCGACGCTGAGGTGCGGATCGAGGCGGATCTCGTGGCCGTCCCTCACCACGGAAATGCTGCAGAGCCTCAGGAAGGCGTCTCGACAGGAGACGTCCACCACCAGCTGGTCTCCGGGTCTCAGGGCAACGCCTGTCGATCACAACACACAGGCTGTCGTTTGGAGTTCCGGAATAAATATATAAGAAAACACTTTAATACAACAGATCATTTATAGACCGTTGAGGTAGGCACTATTGACAACCTTGTGTGTATAAATCATTGTTTGATACTGAAACATGATTGTGAAAATAATGACGTGCATGATCATTTCACATACAGGATAGTGTGGCAAAATATCTCTATATCGCTCTATATCGATATCTATATCGCAGGTCATTTTGGATTGAAGCTCAACAGTAAATAGCAGAGAAAGAAGAGGGATGCGCGCCTAAAAGAGATTTGGGAGGACTGGAGCTAGAGGGGGTGTGTGAGGATGAGGAGGAGCGAAGGGGGGAAGGGGGGGGGGGCAGGATTCCACGAGGAATAACATCTGTTCACGTCTTGATGCCGACGTGTCTCTTGTCAGGGGGTGTTCAGGGAAAATGCATATTTATTGCCTATAAGAATTTCATGAACACTAAAGAGTGTCACAGGCTATCGCGGCGCACACGTCGGCCCAGGAAACGGATGTCGCTGATCGGCGGGAAAAGGGGGTGGGGGGCTCCCCAGATGCTGCCCCGGCCAATTAGTGGCGCCGTGACATGCGGCGACGCACCGCGAAGACGGAGCGCCCCGACTGGGAGCGGCGGGGCCTGCTCCTCCGTAAACACCGCAGGCTTTGGAACGCCGCGGCACCACCCGGTGAGATGACCTGATTGCTAAATCACATGTCTGTCTGCCAGGTTTACCGCAGCTGAAACCCACCCAAACACCAGGACCAGGATTATGTTGGGAATGGGTGGAATGCAAATATAGTTTATAGTTCATGATACAACACAATAATAAAATCATGATATTTTGATTTTGGGTTAGATGGTGAATTTTTATTATTATGTGGATTTTATTGGGGGTAAATTATTATTTTTTTAGATTACAGATTTTTTTAACGCATTTCCCTAATTTCCAGTCTGGGATTAATTTATTTTAGTTTTACATGTTTATATGTATTTTTGTATATATTATATTCATGTTTAGTATTCATGAGGGGAAATATACGTTTGAATTGCCAAAATATGATGGAGTGAGTGACTTATGACCAAGACAAGATACCAACAACAATATCTCAACAAAAACAAACATGCCCATCAGTAATTAACCGAATAAACCGGTAATTCTGTTTTAATAGCGTGACATAGGCTATGGCTGACAACGAAGGCATTTCAGTACATATACTGCCATCACCTGACAGATTTTGGAAATACACAAAACTTTCAATAGAAGATAAAATATGAAAATTTAAATAGATCGAGTAGAATGGTCTTCATGACAAGACATCATATAGTCACTGAAAATATATATAATTAAAAGATAAATAATAATAAATGAACAGCAAATTACAACCAAGGAAATGGTGAGGCAACACAGAATGTGTACCATGCGTTTTGTGTCTGTAGATATATGTACAAATGTTCAGGACAGGCTAGTGGTTGAGGTGTTTCATTCCGAGCTGAAAGATTCAGGGTTCGAACCCCATTGTCCGCAGCATTCTTATAGGCACCCTTGAACAAGTGGACCTACCCCTCCCTGCTATCAAATTACCTGTATCTGGATTCCTGCTCCTTAATAACCTGTATCTGGATTCCTGCTAATTAATGATCTACATAAGTCCCTTTTGATTAAATCCGCAAAATGACCATAATGATATTCATCGGTGAGTTTGCCTTACTGTTGGGGTTCTGGATGGGGTAGATGGCCTGCTCCCAACAGGTGTCCTCCTGGGGCCCAGTGGAGAGGCTGCTCTCCTGGTCAAGGTGGAGCTGGAACCACACGGCGAGGGCATCCAGGTTCCCCTCCTGGGTGACGGGCAGGTGCAGCCGCTGCGTCTCTCTGGAGCTCAGCCCCTCCAGCTCCTGGTGGGTATATGAGGGCTAGTATTAGAGATACGACATTACATTTCAAAATATAATATATATACATATTTAAATTATCTTTAAATGTCTTTACATTTAAAAAAAAAGTCTGGGGAGGTGGGGATGGCGTTGACAACTCTCCAATACTGGCAATTTGGACTGCAGCACCCATTCAAAACAGTTGATGTCAATGTTACATATTGTTCCTTCTGTCTGGGGTGGCTGTGCAGAGCGCTAAACACTCGGGACAACGTTTGCGATTCACTTGTTCACATTTCCGGGAAATCATCTACGTAGAGGCATCGTTTTTTGTGCATGGCTAAACATGACTATCAATCATTATAACAACGTTTATAGGTCATAAAAGTCGAAAAGCATAATAGGTCCCCTTTAAGGAGCAGGAAAGAGTTAAGGATCTTGCTCAAGGATGCCTTCAAGGTTGGCGCCATTGGCCATTGATCCTGGCCCCTTTCACCTAAGTCACTACCCTAGCCCCTCTCCATGGGCTGTAGCCCACCGTGACGTTGTTGAAGTCTATGTCCAGGGCCCTGAAGGGCTCGGTGAGGGCCGTGTATCCTCCGGGGATCCTGCTCAGCCTCTCCGTGGTGTAGGGCTCCAAGGAGTCGTCTGCGTCCGCAGTGCAGCTCACAGGGCTGTGGAGCTGGCCCGCGGCCCCCAGGGACAGACCCCCGACCTCAGACACACACAGCCTGGTGGGAACATTAAACAGATGTAATATCCAGGTAACATGTGGCGCTGCTTCAAAAGGAACGGACTGTTTTCTTCAATGGAGGCCGTTTGATATGGGGAAAGGGATGGATCGTGAAAGGCATTTCTATAATAACTAAGTTTGGGAAAACAATTGAACTGACAAAATGACCTTGAATTGACAAGGATTATTAAGAAGTCAGTACTTTTACTACTGGTCAAGTTGTACTATTTTAAATACCATTAAACTATTGATCTCCGACGATTTTTGCAGACACTTATCCAAAGCAACTTAAGAGTGATTTTTCCTTTTTTGATACGTAATTAAAGAAGAGGTAGGATTAGACATCTTGCTCAAAGATGCTTACAGGTAGACCACGGAGAGTGGGCTTCAAATGCAGAAATTGACAACAACCTGACCACTACTTGTTGTATCTCTATGGATGGAGTAGGCCTTTATAAAAAAATAACTGAATCAGGAGGGATCATATGACCTACCTATGGTGCCGGCGGATCTCTACACTCTCGACCGCCATGCCGAACACTGTGGCTCCGGCCGGAATGACCCGGCCTGTCTTTGAAGGTTCCAGGGACATCATGTCATCGGATATCTGCTTTTTATTGCGAAAGAATATATAGATGCACATTTCTTATCACTGCCTCTATATTATTTTATCTGGCCTACTATTCATGGAAATGTGCCATTTGTTTGTTGTTGATGACTCATAAGAAATGTTTTCGGCCACACAGTTCCGTTCATGATTACATGTCGAAATGTCAAATCACCTGTGGTGGCAGAAGCAGGTGGTGCCAGGCGTGGATGAGACTCTCTATGATGCCTTCTCCAAATAACCCTGCATCCACTGTCTCCGTCACAACTAAGGAAACCCTGCCAGCAGGGCAGAAACCATATCATATTAGTAAGAATATAGAGAAACCATATCATATTAGTAAGAAAATATATATTATAGATATATTATATTTATATATAAAATGGAGCAATGGGGATTATTTGGTTGACATTTTAATCACATATATTTCTATATTTTTTCCCGGGGCTGATTGCCAACATAGAACTAAACTAAATGCTTTGAAGATATTCCATGCGCTACCGAAAATAGACAAGATGATTACCCCCCTTTTCAAAAGCATACACCTTAAAAGGAACAAAGTACAACAATATATCAATACATATAATTGAATACATACATTGAATACGCTGTTAGTACCTGTGTGGGATGTCTTTAGGCACCTCCATGTCCATAGATTTCTTATGAAGGATGTTGATTCCTCCTTTCATCCCATTCGCCGTCACCACCTCACAGGCCAGTTCATACATGGTCTTGGACAGTTCACAGGCAAACACTTCTGCAGCTCCTGCCTTCTTTGCACACATGCTGAATGTAATGTAAACAGAAAATGAAAGGGAGTGAAAGGGGAGAACAGGGCAAAGGTCATGGGCATTCCCAAATGTGCATGTAGTATGACATGATTTTGATGTGCAACACAAATATTAATTTAGAAGGGGTTAGAGCTAGCAAGGATGCAAACTGCATTCACTGGGGTTTAAATCCAGGAGCCTTCAGCTGAACACCTTAACCACTTTCCGTATCTACCAATAACAGACAAATACATGTACAGCATGACATAACCACATCTAAACTGCAATAAATACACCGTACTTCAACCTATCAAGCAGACAGCAGATTACTATGTACAAAGTAGAAGACACACCAATGCAAACATCAACAAAACAACAGACCACTGTCATAGACAAACCAGGCGACAAACAAGTTATTATGAAGATGTCTCACCCCAGGATCCCTGTGCCAGTACCTATGTCTAGTACAGTGTTACAGCCCCTCTCCACCGCCTTCTGAATGGCTTGCTGATACTTCTGGTTCCTCCCGCGGTCGTTGAGCATCAGGAAGTGCCAGCGCTCGACCAGCCAGTTAGCCACGCGGTAGAAGTTCTCCCTCGCTTCGGGATAGTCCGGCTTCAGCTTGAGGGCCTTGTGGAAATGACCGGCAGCCTCATCCCGGAAACCCATTCTAAAACACAAAAAGGGGATAGCTTTTTATTAAAAAAACAACAACCTATAAACAAACAAAAATAGAATGTTAATACAAAAACAACTTTGACTACAAAGAGTACTGACACTAATTTGATAAACATAGGAATCGTGCAATCTACAAAAAATGTGTATCATTGACTCGTTCGACCCAACTTTTATCCAAAGTGATTTCACAGAATTTAATTTATAAATGTACTGCATTGATGTAAATTAGGAACATACCTGAAGAGGTGCTCACCCATGCTGTTCAAGATAACCTCATCGGCAGGAAAGAGCTCCAGAGCTTGTTCGAAACAGTTAAAGAGATCCTGAACGCGCCCCACCGAGTCCAGCTCGTCAGCCCATTTGAACAGAGTGAATCTGAACGACTCCTGTGAGATCAGGGCATGGTTCTCGAGTTATAGATATGATATATGATATAGATAGAGATATCGATATATTATATTATTGGGCACAGAAAGCTTACAACTTCATATCATTACAACATTTGAAGAACAATATCACGTACGAAAAGTTTATGACAGATAAAAGGTAGTCGAGTATGCTTTTGAATTTACCCTTGCAAAGTCCTTAAGCATAGGGGCAAGGTTGAGGACCAGGAGGTAGTGGACAAAGGCAGTCCCATAGTCTTGGTTAAACAAGCACTGTTGGGCACTCTCTAGGGACCGAGAAACCAGCTCGTTTCTGGCGGGATCCTCTCTTGGTTGCCGTCGGGTCCTCCTACCCCGCTTTGGTCTAGTGCTGGCATTGGGCATTCCTGAAATTTGCGTTGACATCTCAACATTAACGACATGAAAGATCGTACAAGGCAGTGCAACATAGTGAAAATAACATGCATTTATTGATTGATATATCACAATCAATATAACCATATCACTCTAACAATATATAGATGTGTCAATGCAATGGTCCCCACATGTGGTGCGTGCAGACACTACATTGTACCGGTTTATTTCCTTACCGTGTGTTAGTTAGACCATCAACGGGAAACTAAAAAATACCTGACCGAATGAGCTTTTCGAACAGCGATAAATGGAAGTTTTTCAGTTGTTAAGATAAGTAGCGCCTTCCAATTGTCAAGCCTAAAGTATTATCATCAAACCACATTAGCATCGTTGTTAGCTATAGCTAGCTGTCTTGCACATTTTCTACAAACACTGCAAGCGAGGAGAGGAAATCATACAGATGTTGAGGTTAAATCCACCTTAAACGTGAGGCTTGAAGAGTTGACATTTGTTGATTAAAGAACAATTGTACATCTGCTTAATGCCTGATGAAAATACAAGTGTCCACACACTAAGCAGCCCTGACCGAAACATCAACCCGCACTTGTGTTCCACCATGAGTATGTTCGTCAATAAAATAAGTTGTGATTGTATTTGTACATCTTCATTGCCTTCTTTTGTAATGTTGTCATTTGTGTATACATAAAATATTGAAACATAATTAACATTGCCCTTTTTGCAATACCTGAACAGTGCAGGTCTTCTTCACCAATATGAATACTGTGGACCAATGAAAAACCAGTGCACGTGGGAGGAGCAGAAGTTTTGCTACACTCGGACGCGCCCACTCGTGTCAGAGAGTTTCATGATCTGTCACTTTGGTACTATGTGGATTTCATGTTTGCAGTGGAGGACACCTCCTCGGATAGACTAGGGTACTGATTTTGACAGCGGTCTTTTACTGCTCAATGATAAGTAGTTGAAACTTTCAACCTTTTCGAAAAACTATTCATTTTTCCCACCGTTTTTTTCCTTTTACCGCGTATTAGAAAACGAAAGAACTGCACCCATGCGCCTGAGTCCAAAGTTACCGTGCTAGCCAACGCTAGCTACTTACTTCAAAAAGCTATGCTTTGCCAAACTAAACTGGGATTTAAAGGTCAACTCTCAGGTAGCATAGCTTTCCTTTCGCTTATCCTTTAAGGGAACAGTGCATATTTTCACCTGGTACCTTCGCTAGCAGCATTCTGCTAGCAATATTTCAAAGAAATGGGATTACACCCTCTGGAATTCAGTGAATGCTATCTGGACAGCCCAGGCTTCAGGGAGAAAATCAAGTCACACGAAGCAGAGTTGGAAAAGACCAACCGTTTTATCAAAGAACTCTACAAGGATGGAAAGAATCTTATCAATGCCACAAAGCGTAAGTTTGCTTATTTTCTCTTTCACTTATAAGGGTCTATCATCTTTAAACCCATGTTCTTTATTTGCCTTCAGTGGGGTTGGGCTTATCATTCAGGTGCACTATGAAGTCAGACATCCCTCTGTTTACTATACGTTGTTCAGGTATTTATGGGCCTGGCCGACTAGGGTGCCCCATGCAGTCCCTGCACCCCCTACAGTACACTGTGTTATTGTTTGTGTTGGGTACTTTCATCAGGAAAATAATTAAACTATGCTTTGCGGAAAACTTTTCACACAAATAACCTATTTTCTAAGTTTGATTTACTATTATATGTTCTCTCCCAAGGTAGAGCTCATTCACAGCTACACTCACTCTAATACCAGAATTTTTTCACTTGTTACGAAGACCCTGACCTGTAGCTCTCTTGTCTCAAGTTGAGATCATATATGAAATCCCTCTAAAGAAGGGAGGATCTTTTTTATTATCCGTCTTTTCTGTGGCTTGAACAAGAGGGCCTCACTTCTGTCACAAGCGTGGCTAGATTATCATACGACTATTGACTATTATTGTGCTGAATTTAGTTGTGCCTCTATAACCCATGCTAGATATAATGAGTCCGACCTCATGATAGAATGCAAGCAACCCTCAATGTTGTTTGACTAAATATTGGCTTTTCTTCCACACATTAAGATGCAATTGGAAGTCAAAGGAAGTGTGAAAAAAGCTGAATTCCCTTTTGATTGCTCTTCTATCTCTCACCTCTCTTATTGTGCCAGGAAGATGACATGTATCTTTCATGACCCGCCCCCCCCCGTTCCCCTGCCAGGGATGTCCCATGGCGGAAAGCCCTTGGCCTAGGAGGAAATGTGCACACAAGGCCTCAGACCTAGTGCTGTGCCATGGAAGTGCCCACTAGAAGAGTGCAGAGGATGTGCTCCTGTTTTAGTGGGTTTCCTCTAGAGAAACCCTCCTCCTCTTTAGTCTGTCCTTCATCGGCAATCCCATAATAGTCCTCCCTGATTGAAGCTCATCAGGAGTATAACAGTTAATCTGACCTATTCAGCAAAGGACCTTTTCTTCATTGTTATAAACAAGGTCAAACCAAACAAACTAAGTTTCTATGTGTGATTCATCAATCGCATCACAATAGTAACACGTTAGATTAGTGTTGAAGAACAATTTACAGCCAGCGACTTACTTCTTTGTTCAGATCCAGGTAGCTGAACTGAACATGAAGTCTATTTACATTAAGTTTCTGAAAGGGGTCATCTAGAGTTTGCTATTTTACCCATCTGGACTTCTTCTGGTTGACTTTGCTTTACGGATTCAAGTGTTCTCGTTTGCTCTGTTTGTTCAATCAGATAGTTAAAAACAGCCATGTGAAAGTCTTTCCCTGGCAGGTACATTTTGTGAAGGCCTGCCAGGATTAACAGTGGCTGGCTGCTTCTCCCTGTAATCACATTAGTGATTCTGCCAAGGTGCGACAATACACTCACTCATTCATTAGAGCGGCATTAGCAGAGATAGACATGATGTCATATGGGTGGAACGCATCTTCCTCTCTGACTCAAGATAGGCTACTTTTACCTACCTTAACTAGTCATCCCATCATAGCTCCTTTATCAGCAATTTATTTAAGTCTGATCTTCCACCTTCCCTTATCCTGGCCGACAGTATAGCACATTCCATCTTGATTTCCTCCATCTTTATTGACATTGTTCTTTACTTTAAGTGCAAGATTGATTAGGTTGCATAATTCCAATTAGTGTTCTGTATGGGATGGCTGGATGGGTATTATTACTGCTTGGCAACAAGTATCCAAAGCCCAAGAGCCCATGAAATCAAGAGGAACCATAGAGAGACAGAGATTGCCAGGGCCTCTGGAGAGGAAAAACTGTGGAAGTTGTGTGAGATTCTGAATGGAAATGATGGCGAGTGGAACAGGAAGGATTCAGGAAAGGCATGGCATGTAAATATTGACTGCTCTTTTAAGGTTCAGGTCATAGTGAGAACCTGACCCACGTGGCTAATCAGATAGAAAGGTGCAGAAATCATAATAAACAGCGGGCCAAACAGGGGCCAATGAATACATTGTGCACAGGGCTGATAGTACACCCCAGAGGATCTTCAACAAACTAGGTTTGACCTACAGATGCCTTTTTTGAATTTTGTGTGCGTTCGTCTTTGTGTCTCTGCATTTTCATGTGTTATGTATGCATGTGCTAAAACTTCTAAAAGACAGACTAATTGTTTAAAATAACAATTCATCTAGCAAGCAAAACGTTGTGCTTCTGCACCTTTTAGGTCAATACAATAAGAAAAAAGCAATGAAAAAAGTGTCTTACTTATTTTGGGTTGTATTACTTATTTGCGGTCTATTACCGCCATTATTCACGTAATCTAGTTGAGCAGAGTTCCATTTTGTACGCTAGTTTTATTTCTCTCTCAGACGGGACATTAAGGAAGTACTTTGCTGCTGTCAGCACTCAGCACTGATTATTAATGTCCTGTTTATTTTCCGAATGCAAGCTGGTCCACCCTGTCCAGTGATTAAGCTGTAGTACAACAGGAAGTGTGTCCATGCTGTAGATAGAGGTCACTTTGTTTATTGTCATAGAAGCCATCAATCCAATCACTTTCTAATTTGTAGTAATAGTTGATGTATGGGAAGACTGTAGAATCGTAGTGAACATTTTTTTTTATTGCTGACATTCATAGTAAACCTAGCTATGAGTATTATACTTTGATCTGCTGTAGAAACTATATGCTTTATCTTGGTGATTCTCTTCTCCTTTCCCGAATAGGGACACTACAGTTTCTCTGTTAGGTAATTTTCCCGGTTTGCCGCTGTTTCTCAAGGCTTGGCTCATAAAAAAAGATTAGTTTGAGGAGGGGTCTCCATGAGTCATACTTGTGAGGCCAGCAGAAAGGTTTCTCTGGTTTCAGTACGGAAACTAGCCAAGTTTGACAGCTCCCAAGTTTTCACCAAAATACCTTGCTTTAAAAGGCAAAAAAATAGGGGGAAGATTCTGCTTGGCCCCCTGTGCCACTGTATTTGGTATTTATTTAATTATATTGCTGGAATAGCGCGGCAGTTATCATTTTAATCTTTAAATGCAAACCTTACATCTGACACAGTTGTTATTGTTTGAAATAATAATCTTTTATTGAGGTCAGTGCTTGGAATTCACACCCAACCTTTTGCAGTGGCTTTTGCAAACTGTTGCTCTGTCTAGTATTTTCCTCAGTGGTAGAACACCGGTTATTTATAAATTGGCATCACTAAGAGTTCTCTTAACCGTTAGTTTGGTTCGTGCTTCAAAGAGTAAGAGGGAATCTTGCAGTATCTCGGAAACTATATTCCTGTAGCCGTGTAGCATATCATATGTAGAGTGGATTTGTTGGCAGACGTACACTGTGCCAGACTCACAGATGGTGCTAATCAAGACAATGCAAAACTATTCTCTGACATCACCATCTCTGTTCCTTACCGACAGGAAGAACATGCATGAAACTGGAATCCTTTCCAGCTGAAAAGCACAATATGGTCTGTCTAAATTAAATTCAGTTGTAAAATACATTGGGCCAACATTGTTTTGTGCAGTTAAGCAAACCTCCCCCATTTAACAAGATCTCACGTACAGACAGATCAATACAACATTTACAACTACACGCACGCAAGCACCAACACAGACATATTTTGTGTATAGGATTTCTTTTTAATTGTTTTATTTTCAGTTACTGGACTTAAGGACTTAACTTAACCTTAGAACATGCCCTTGTCATTTTTCTCCAGCCTTTCTGTGAAAATACCAGTGGAATATCTGTGGCACTGATTGCCTAAATACAGTATACGCCATTTGTCTGTTTGCTTCATGTGCTGTGTTAGTCTAATACAAATAAACTCTGACCGGGTGAACTAGTGAAGCTAAAGTTTTATGCTAAGAAAAGGGACACCAGCAGATGCCTTACTCTCCTCCCCGGTATACTGTCTATTAAAGCTTTTTCAAGGGTGAGGGCAATGTTGTCAAAACATGTTTTCACCGGCACTGCTGCTGATGCCTCTCACTCTCACTATTTATACGTCTCTAGTTCTAGAGTAGTAGGCCAATTCCTGCAGGCAACGGGGGATTACAAGAGTTAACAATTATTCATGTTTCATTATCTATTATCAATTCTTGATTATTTGGCCATTTGTGAGTAATCAATTTATTAGTTACTATACTACATTTTCACAAACAATGCATATTTGCCATTAATCATATTACAATTTGATTGCTTTGTTTGAATGAATGTTATTTGTACCAAAAAAATGAATTCATATATGATTGCTGACCAATCCCCAATTGATTTTTAAAGAGAAACACAATTCTGGGTAGATTGCCATCAGTTGTAGGAATTTCCAAAAAACAAATTGGCTGCTGCGAAAATAACGGAAGTTGTCAGATTAAAAGTGAAACGACAAGTATAGACTGTGAGAACGTTACACAGTGCAGGATTCAGGCCTCTGGCTAACATTAGGATAGACGTGGCAGTTTGTATCACAAATCTTCTGTACAGAAGCAAAAGTAAATTACAACCTTGGCATAAATTGGCAGTCTTGCTTTAATTTTGTCCTCCTGAAGATAATGGTAGAATGGCATATCATTTTAATAGCTGGAGGCGTTTCCCATATCTTACCAATCCCAGACGCAAAAAAAAACCTTCCCAAGTGCCTTCTCATGTAGAAAAGGTATCGTCAAAACATATGCAATAAACAGCTACAATCTCTTGAGTCATCTTCAATGAACAATCAACCAACTCTCACCTATGTAAGAACCAAGGTTTCAGGCTCTGTTGACCACCATGGAGCAGGGCAGGAGCAGACCTAGACTGAGGCCCCGTTCACACAAAGCCGATTTCATGGCGAAACCGCAAAGGTCTTGCACGAAGCCGGCGAATCCGCTGACCGAAACCGCAAACTTCTGAAACCACCCTCGGAGGTGGTTTTCAAATCTACCCGGTTTCGTTTCGGCTTCGTGTGAACGGGGCCTGAGTCACAATCATTACGTTTACATGCACAGCTTAATCAGATTACAGCAATAGTTTGACTATGCTCCTCAATTCAACAACTGCAATTGTCTGAGTACACATGGCGGGGAGAAAAGGTGGCGCTGTACCCATTTCAACTAGTGTTAATAGAGCCACCGGCTGACCTGTTTACCTCACCAGCAACAACAAACTCAGGCTGCATTCGAGAAATTTTGTGGATCACCTATGCTGCGGAGCCCACACATGACAACAATCGCTTTCTCCTCCATATTGTGGTTCAATCTGGACCTCAGAGAGTCATAGCCAAAGTTCCTTTCCCCCAATTCCTTCTCCACCATGGCCGAGATAACCCGTACTATGTGTCTTTACTTGTTGTGGAAGTACCAGAGAGTAGGAGAACCCGACGCAGTCTTTATAATTCATAATATCAGAGAATATCAGTTTGACCGCGGCGCAATGAATAAAGATTGTAAACACATAGTAAGAAAAAAACATTTAATTTGACAGATGTGCCCGAAGTCACAACTTTACAACGTCGTTGATAGGGATGGGCATAATTAATCGATGCTCGATAATTGATCGTTAAGAAATGCGTCGATCAATTTATATTGTTATCGATTAAAAGGACGTTGTGTTGCATACTGTGAGTCTTGAAGCATTTAATTGAATATAACCCTGCCGACTGGTGGAAAGTGAATGGAAGAAGGTTCCCCAGGCTGTCAAAGTTAGCGCGACAATACCTCTGCATCCCCGCAACTTCGGTCCCGTCAGAGCGGGTGTTTTCTGCTGCTGGACTGACAGTTACAAGGCTGCGTTCGCGTCTGACCCCCGAGCATGTTAACATGCTTATATTCCTAAACAAAAATATGTAGGCTGGAGTTACTGTATGCTATGGACGACAGTCACCACCGTATGTGAGTCGCTCTTTTCTTTCTTAATGTGTTGACTCTCGCTCCGCTTGGTGCCTCTTGGAGTCGTTACATTTTGCCAAAACTGTGATATTTTAGCAACAAGTCCAGCCTTATATATGTTCAATAAGGTATTGCTTTTAGATAGACTAGTTCATGCAATTGTTTGTAAATGGGTGGCTCATCTTTTTGTTGCGAGCCTTTTCCGCGCGCCGGCTGCAGGCATTATATGTCGGCCTTTCCCCCCCCTTTTTTTTCATAACAGTTATACAGTTTAATGCCCACTTTTAGCCTACTGCCTTTGTTTGATTATTGTTGTCCGATAAGTTCGCTACTTATTGTAATTGGAATAGGCTACAGATTTAGTCTTGTTGAATCGTTTCCAAACCTTTAAGAGCGCCTGTAGGCGCATTGTTCGGACTTTACGAGCGCCGCATAGGCCTATAACCTATAATGCCTGTATTTATTATTTTAAAACTGTTAAACAGTTGTAGGTCTTCAAGTTAACTGTATTGTATTAATTTTGGCCCATACATTATTGTTGGAATAAAGATTTCATTGATAAAAACATTAGAAAAAAAACATAGAAAAAAGTTAATGATTAATCGATAATTGATCGATAACTCTAGCGATGCTCGATCAAGAAAATTTCTTCAAATGCCCATCCCTAGTCGTTGATGATGACCAACATTTAGAAAAACATGTACCGGTACTTTTAATTCAGCCTTGGGTGAAATCGAAGCATAGTGTCTCTGTGCTTCCACCTGATAGATAGACAAACCTTTATTGCCCAAAGGGGAATTTGTCTTGCATTTGGGAACATTTAAAAAACATATAGCACAAACAGCACATATAAGTACAAGTACATACAGACTCAGACAATGATAGACAAAATGACAAACTAATACAAACAGACAATAGACACATAAACATAAACATTCAAAGTGCATAGTGCATACTTTAGGATGGCTCTGTACCTGTAACTGATTGCAGTTAACGCACTAAGTGAGTCTTATAAACCATTACTCTTCACTCCATGCTACACATGCTTTGCAAGCGGGGACATGATCAAGACCACGTATGCTGTCCATTTTGACTTCTGGAATTAAGTCATTTCTAAATGTAGTGCTTTTTTCATCAGAACAGAAGCATGTTTTACTACCAAAATAAAGGCTAAATTTGCCTGTTTTTGCTATAGCTTTGTATTCACAATACAGCCCACCTACTTACTCCCACATAGTGCAATGTTTACATCACTCAGTCAATAGTTTACTGAGGGGGGAGGGGAGAATTGATTATCTATTTTTCCCCCTGTTGTGTATGTATATGTGTCGCCCAATCAATTCTGTTTGGTAAAAGGCTTTAACATCCCATGATGATATGCATGACATCAGCAGAATTCAGCCCTTATCAAGAGGATCTGATCTGATGGAAACCCTCAGATCAGTTCTTCTTAATGCTATGCTTACACATTGGCCTTTATTGTCTATAAGACAAGGAACCCTTGCTGTTAAATTAGTAAATGCTGTTATTGACCAATTTCTGTTTCTGTACCCAGTACCACTGCAATGCTTGAACATGTGAGGGCTAAACAATCAACCTGTAAGGAAAACAGCTCCTTTGTGGTTGCTATTTAAAGGTCATGTCAAGGAACAAGGAGTTGTAAATACCCAAGCTGTCTGAGCATGCTGACTGAAGCCCTTAGCTTCCTGCCGTTACCAACACATCGTGACAAAGGCTATCTACCACAGGTGTTCAGCCAGTGTTCCCACTGTATGGGGCCAAGTTTGCATTGTTTAGTGCAGAAAATAATGGATTTAGATGACCTCTGTATGGTAAGTTTGGATTGATGGAAAACCACAGTGAGGCTACCACTTTGAAACTGTTTTGAAGTGAACTCAGTGAGGCAGAAGCTCTGCCCCTTTGTGCCCAGATCAGGCAGCCATTGTCAAACACCATTCACATGCTTTTGGTTGGAGCTTTTGGTTGGCATTTATGTATAGGCCTAATCCTTTGCATGTGCACACCACACACCAACACTGCTGATGAAAAGAAGAGCGACATTGCTAACGAAAGATAAATGAATAGAATGAGTTTAAAATGAATAAATATACACACTAGCGTTAGCAATAAAAAAAAATCCAATTAA
Organism: Gadus macrocephalus; assembly: GCF_031168955.1. Taxonomy (NCBI): domain Eukaryota; kingdom Metazoa; phylum Chordata; class Actinopteri; order Gadiformes; family Gadidae; genus Gadus; species Gadus macrocephalus. The sequence goes on from NC_082384.1 coordinate 16,576,646, forward strand.
TGAATAAAGCTTAAACCTAATTAGATTAATTGTGGTGTGCTGTTAAACTGCAGGCTGTCATGGTCACTTTAAAACCCTTGTGTAAACCGTAACAAAGTATAAATCGTCTGCACCTCCCGAAGGTATAAACTGTTGGGAGTATAAATGTCCTATTAATGTGTCATAGCGTAATTTGTTTATTCAAGTTAAGGTTTTCAGCTGCCAGCATGAAAAAAAGTTGCTCCACGGGATATGCTTATAGTCATAGCTCTGTTCTTAAAATACTCTCCCTCTGCATGCTGTAGAGCTTCCCCCGGGAACATCCATACAGGCCAGAGATTCCCACCTCTGGGAATTTCAGCAATGCTTGGAAATAGATCATGACTGGTCCGATACACTCATTTGCCCTGGGTCCTTTCTCTGTCAACACTATCGAAAGAATGCCCTTGTATGGAAGCTGCCTCGGACAGTAATTTAGGACTAACTTTGTCTTGTGTTATTGTTTTGTATTGGAGGTAGGCTTAAGAATATCATGACTGCACTCTGCCCTTATATACAAGATCTCTATGTATAATCTATTCTGTTAGTATAGAACAGTTTCTTTCTTTTGGACAGTGGTTTTAGTAGTATCTTGGTTTTAGCACCTCAATTGACTTGAAGCGGTCATTATTTCTTTCAGCTGTGGCTTTAACTGTGTTTATACTTGCATGCAATGCAATCAAAGCTTCAGTGGCATGCAAACATACAGCTCCTGCCCTTGACAGATTAGAGGTTTGATATGCAACAGGATGCATCAGGCCGCAACACAATGTAACAGGATGTTTGCAATGCAGTCAACTTTTTGGGTGTACTGTACCTGCATGGTTGCATCAATAATGTAAAACTCCTGTCCGTGCCTAATGAGCAATTTGCTAGTATTGGATATTAATAGAATGTTGTTGTGGTTCACTGAGATCCATGTGTCTTATGACTAACGAGTCGACACCTGGCCAACCCAGACAATTTTTCTACTGAATAAATGGATTGATAATAAATGACAGCAAATAATGGCAGAATACACAACAACTTACAAATGCATTGTTTATTCTTTATATTGTGCAATAGTACATTCCATTGAACTAGTTGTATGTATTGTGTCCTTCTTTTAGAGCTTGGGATGGCACAGAGGAAGTTTGCCCAGTGCCTTGGTGAATTTCAGTTTGAGTACATTGGGGATGCGAAGACGGATGATGAGAAATGTATTGGTAAGTTTTGTTTGTACTCCTTTCCACCTGCCAAACAAGATTTAGTTTGAATCCCATCAGTACAGTACAACAATACAAAATACCTTTTATCACTGTTTTTTTATGCGTATGTTTGATTCTTAGTCTGCACCATTGACAACTTGTGATGATATTACTTATATTCAGTATAAGGCGGTCAACTTTTTTTGATTCACATTATGTGATATGCAGTACACATGCATATTTGTGAATGCGTGTGTCTGTGCGTCAGTCTGTCTGTGTATGAATACTCTTGAGGTGTATTTCCAGTTATAATAATATGTATTTTTGTTTTTTAGATGATTCATTACTAGAATTCTCTTCTTTTCTCAAGAACCTGGAGGACCAAAGAGAGCTTATGGTAAGCATTGCTTTTTGGAACATGCAAGGGACAGGGAGAATCTCCAAAGCAGGCATTTGAATGTACAACTTATTTTCTGTTTTTTCATTACTGGGTCTGTGAATCCCCCATGCTTGCTTGTCCTTGTTCGTGTTTGCGTGATCAGCAAACACTCATTCATCTCTATAGAAGTGTTTCAGTCACATGGCTTCTTTCCTGTTACTCAATGTTGCTCCGCCATAGTGCCAGTCACACTCAAATGATTTCTGACATATTAAAACCATGTATTACATTGAATTGTGTGAAAATACCAACACAAAGTCATAGGATATTGCTGGAGTACTTTAAGTCCTTTGTTTACTGGTAAGGAGCAACGGATACATTTCAGTTAGCCGTCCACAACTTTAGTTGAAAAACCTCCATAATGCATCGTAATTGGTGCTGAAATCCCCAATCATTGTGTGAGAAACACAATAAAATGGTGTCTCTGAAACTATCAAATGTTAATTGACCTGAATAAGAAGTAGGTAGTGCCGTAAACACATATCCACTGTTGGGTGACTCATTATAAACCGCCCCTCCCTTATTCCTTGGCAGCCTGTCTAAGGTCCACTGTCCAAGCACATGAGACAAGACGTGAACTAGGCAGGGCTGAAGAGTTTAATTACCAAAGTTACCACAGTAATTTTAATAGCAGGACTTGTTCAATAAGATTAACATAGCAGTACACCTGACATCATGGTGCAAGCTATGAAAACAAGGTACTACGTTAAGTACACACGCCTTTCAAAGTTTCTCAATCGAATACGAAGCTTGGCTACATACTTGGTCAGTATGATGAGGTTATACTAAAAGCAAGTCTATTTTGGAGGGCGAGCACTACAGGATCAGGTTACCCTTGAGACTGGAGTTCAGCGCAAGTTGAGTCACATTGTGCAGAGATGATAGAAACTAGCAGACGTCTTAAGGAAAGCACCCCAAGGCACCTTCACGCCATGCAGTTCGCTCATATTCCCCTCCTTCCCTCAGCTAGCTAGTTAGCTAGCTCCTCTCCTGTAATGAGCACTGTCTGGCTGTGTGCTGAGGTTGTCTAAACCCACATACTTGTTGGTACTTGATAGGGTGAGAGCAGGATTGCCCCTGCTGTATCATTACTATGTAATGTCCCAGAGGCCTGCGTTGTTGGCTGTCGGTGGGCAACGAAGCTGTTGATCCGTGGGTTTAGGGCCAGCTGAAGAAACCGTCATGCGACATATGCAGCTTAGATATGTGCTCAGTCTAGAGTGACATCACGGTGCAAAGGAAAGAGGGGAGGGGCAGACCCTGACATGTTTAGAGGAACACCAAATTTTCTAGAGGTGCTTGTGCCTCATTGCTGTTTATGTAACACCAAGTATCAACAAGCCTGTGGGTTTTAGATGTTTGCGCCTGTTGATTTGGAAGTGTATGTTGCTTCACTTTACCTCTCTTGCGAGGGGTATGCTACAGGGTGAAAACATTTCAGCCAATCCCAGAAATGGATCATGTGTTTCAAAACGACTAATGTTACCAGTCTTTACTCATCAAGTCCGGATGGGATGGGCTTTGCGGTTGAGGACAAAGCGTGGAAATATTTAAATCTCCATGTCATCAGATCTTTTAGTGATGCACAAATGAAAGAATCTCAATCCTTATCCATTACCTTAACATAACCTATATTCAGTAGGAAAATAAGAAAAGGACACTATTAACTATTTTGAAAGTAAGATCTAATTTATTTATATAAAAGTCATACTTCTATGCCCAAAGGCTCACTCCACAGAACCACTGTAGGCCTATATTAAACAGGTTAACTGAGTAGAGGCGCTCACGATTACTGGTTGCTCTGGAAAGCTGATCTCCCTTTATCTAAGTATAACTGAATAACTATTATTATTCCACTAAGAAGTACTGTTAATACCACCCAAGTGTTGTATTATAATCATAGACTCCTACCCCTTTTCTTTTTCAACTGGCATGCACAAGTGTCTGTTTGAAAATATTACATGTAAAAGCTCTGTGTCAAACTATGAGGAAGACATAAACATGATGAAGAAGGTGTTGTTTTTTCTAGATGAGGAACATTACAGAAACATTGATGAAACCCCTTGAGAAGTTCCGAAAAGAGCAACTGGGCGCGGCAAGGGTACTGTATGACTTCAGACACTTTTTGCATGCAAAATTACATAAAAAAATCGTATCATTTCATTTCTTTAAAGCAAACCCCACTCTTTGACTTCTGCCTTCAACAATCCCAAACGTCCCTTCCGTCAGCAGGACAAATCATGTGTTTTCTTGCACTCCTTCAACTTATCACACTGCGTTTTTGTTTCTTTCTTCAAGGCGGAAAGGAAGAAGTATGAGAAGGAAACGGAGAAGTACTACAGCTCCTTGGAGAAGCTTTTGAACATGTCAGCAAAGAAGAAGGAGCCTCAGCTCCAAGAGGTACCGTCACGTCTCCAAAGCACACAAATAGGGAAATGGAGTAAAGACAAAAGAGAAGGAAAGAGAAAAAAAGAGGGAACAAACTCTCTCTTTAAGAAGTTAGGAAAAATACAGCACGGGGGAGGGGGATTTGTCTCCAGTGTCATGGTGATGGGCAGCTAGGGTTTTTCTTTTTCAACAGTGACTTTCCGCTGGCCCGGCTAACAGTAACAAGCCGTTTTCCTGGCAAAGTGTGGAGGGGAAAGGCATGCTCAGTGTTAGAGTACTACCAAGGTCAAGCCCCAGCAGCTGTGGGCGTTGGAACAACCCATGACATAATCGTGGCCCCAGCTACACACATGCTGGGCTGGAAGGGCTTTACGTTGCCGGAGGGAAAGCTTTGACGTTGTGCATTGTAAAGAAGGGAAATACAATCCTATAAACAATGTATTTTACTGTCTTTCCCCTTTGGCCTTTGAGATCCTGATGTATGGAGGAGATATGGGAGGTCATGCCATGCCATATGACTTATGGCTTGATTTGACGAGGGGAGGAAACAACCTTGAACTGTTAACTGTTAAAAAAATAAAATAAAATAAATTCAGAAGATTGTATTGTCCCTGAAAGGGACAATACAACTTTTACTTAAGAAGTTAATCATCACCATTCTTCATACATAATACTATTGTTCCTGTACCATTAATAACAATATTAGATAATATACACACACACTTATATTAATTTATTTGTGTACAATTTATTATTATTAAATGTTTTTGACAAACAGGGTGCATAAACGCCAAAGAGTAAATTCACAGGACAACAGCACTTGCCACACTGAGCAGTATTATTATCTCTGAAGTTTAAACGTATCGCGAATGTAAATACTTCAATCATCTAAGAAAAGTCAGGGACTTCATGTTAATTTAGCTGACAGCTAGTGGAGGCGTGTCACAAGAGAGAACGCAGCGCTGGCCCCATTGCATCGGCCCATGGCTGAGCAGCACTTAGTAATGTGCTGGTCTTCTCGTCTTCAGGCAGACAGCCAGGTAGAGGTCATGAGGCTGCACTTCCAGGAGGAGTCCCTTGACTACGTATGCAAACTGCAGGAGATCCAGGAGAGGAAGAAGTTTGAATGCGTTGAACCGGTAAGTCAACCGGTGGTAGTATTCTGACAGGTATATTATATACATTGTATGCATGATATACCATATATACCAAAAAAGTATCCATTCATTGATTCATCAGTTTAAATGATCATGACTAAAGCCAAACGGTGAGAGGTCCTTTGTCTGTGTACTCAAATTCTCATTGATTGTAAAGAGTCTGTTTAAAGATTGAATGCCGATTTCCCTTGAGTTTATCATTTACTTTGCTTAATCTTAAGCCTATTTTCCTCTCCCTTTGTCTCTCCAGATGCTGGCCTTTTTCCAGACAGTCTTCACCTTTTATCACCAGGGATTTGAGCTTGCCAATGACTTTGACCATTACAAGCAGAACTTGCAGATAAATATCCAGAATGTAAGAGGCACTTATAAAATCACTCATTCCATTTGATGATATTTCTGCTTTTACCTTATAATAACATTACATTACAAGACCCATTCGAAATATAAGGGATGGGGCGGCCTCGTTGCTCAACCCCCTAGTGCGCTAACCATTTAGGCAATACCCCTTGTAGCGACCCAGGTTTGATTCCCACCTGTCGTCCTTTGCTGCCTGTCATTCCTTCTCTCCTCTGACCTGTTGTCCCATCCATCTCCACCTTCCTGTCCACCAAGGCACAAAAAGGCACCCATCAAATATTTAAAAAATCGAATGGATATACTACTCTTGCTACGACCAAATAAAAACACCCCAATGTGTGTGTTATAGCAGTATCCACAATCTTTCTGACCCTGCCTGAATACGTCCACCTCTCGAACCTCCCTAAGGGAAGTCAAGGACGTTTCCTGGGGAAGCATTCAGAGTTTTTGTTTCCAGCGGTTGTGCATCATGACTGCTGTCTGTGTGACCCCAGAGCACCTGGAAGTGACGGCCGTCCAGTGTCTCTCTGACCCGCTAGCTCTCCCCCCACAGACGAGGAGTCGGTTCGAGGGGGCACGGCTGGAAGTGAACGAGCTGATGAAGCGGATCAGGGAGGCGCCACAGGAATACAGACAGACCAGTCCGATAAGCAGCGAGGGCTACCTTTATGTACAAGAGAAACGTAAGACTGCTCCCCAGTGCTGAGTGTGTTTTAAATCAAGGGATTTAATTGTGCATTTAACCTGCACTAACCCATCTTGTGCACTTAACTACGGCCAATAAACGTTTTTTGTTGGCCATAGCTGCACTGCATTCTTATCAGTTGATTTTTGGTGGAACCCGGGAAAGCACTTTGTATGACAATATCGAGCGAATGCTTTGATCATTCTCAGTTCTGCCTGTAAGTGGCTTTAGATAAAATAATCTACTAAATCAAGTGCTGTCAGTTTATTTATTGAACAAGTAGAAAAAAACAACAAGGGTTAGCATAAGTGCGGTACAGCTTAGGTTAATGAAAACCACAATACAGCGTCAAATAAAATGGTAGATGAAAGTCATTGCATGCTCCGAATAATCTAGTTTGATTCAGACACTAAATAATGTAATGCTACAGTGAACTCCAGTGGTCATCTGTGTGCGCATATTCCAGGACCACCTCCCTTTGGTTCGAGTTGGGTGAAGCGCTATTGCACATTCGTCAAGGAGCAGAAGATCTTACACATGGTGACCTTTGACCACAGATCTGGTGGAAAGATGGTGAGTACCAACCCAAACACATAATGTTACACTACTTACACTAGACTACAGTCTGCAAGGCATGTTAACATGACTGACTTCTAGGGCTGTCCCCGACTCTGAGTCTGAGTCGAATCAGATCTGCCTTTTCAGTCCAGAGATTCGATTATTCGGCGGCCGTGCGGGGCAGGTCTTTTGGAGGTTTAAAAAATTAGTTTCTTTCTATTAACACTCTGTTTTGGTAGGCTGTAGGCCTTTTATATATGCTTGCGCGTTGCACGCATTGCACTTGTAGTTTGTAAAAATAACAAAAATAAAGGAAGATGGCAGGAAACCCCGCCATCGAATCATCGACTTTCAGGGGACAGCCCTACTGACTTCAGTCAGTTATGTCTCTCTTTATAACAATGATTACTGTATCCCCGCAAAGAAATGTAAGCCGGTTAAAACAGCAAAATTCAGGAAACAAGTTTGAAATGCTGAACCTATTTATTTGACCTTTCTTATTCCAAAGAAAATTAATAACTTTATTATAGTTTGACTGGCTCATAGATGTAGGGCCATTGAGGGCAGGGCCTAGACTCGGCTTTCAGATGGGTGGTCAACTCCCTGCTGAATGGTTCGAGTAAGAACTATGTCCACTATGTCCACATTGCAGGTATCCTAGCCGTATTGGATAACAAAAATATTTAAGTTGGTTTGGATAAAATCATTAGATCATGGATCGAAGTCATTCAATGTGATCATTCATCCAGCAATGTATTCTGATTGGGCCATTTTCCTCTCTTCAGGGGGAAACCGAGTCGGTCACTCTAAAGTCCTGTGTCCGCAAAACTACAGACGTGCTGGATCGGAGGTTCTGCCTGGACCTTGACATCACAGATCGGTATACACCATTCATCTTTGTTCTCACATTATCTCTTTGTTTTATGTGGTTATACTGTGAATGGATCCTCACATAGGCAATGACCTCATAAAGATAAAGCAAAAATAGACACAACCTTCAGACATACAAACGCAGATCCAAGGCTACGTACTCATTTGGCTTGCGCTGTGCGTGGAAGGGCATCAAGTGTCGCTAAATTATCATCATCATACAAACTATTTAAATGTACGAGGAACCACAGATCCAAGAGGTATCATCAGACCATTAAAGGTTATACAAGATAAACATATATTTTATTGTAGTATTGAAATAATACAATTAATTCTAGTGCACCCCTCCATCTCCCTGGGGTTTGTGCCAGCCCTGGCCATGAGTCGGCATTGCCCAATGTATTTCCGATGGTAGAGGTAGACCAGAGGATCGCAGTGATCTTCGTGTGCTTGTGAAGACAGTGAATATCATGAATGACCTGTCACTTTTGGTTTTATTCTTAGAGGTTCCCATCAAGGAACACTCCTGAAATAACAATAAAGAGTGGTTATCAATCGCTACGGCATAACCAATATACTTGTATATACCACAAAGCAATTATACCCAGGCCACTGAAATGGCCAGCAGCTACACTGTAGAACTGTACAGTGAGGGCAAACCTTAACCTGCATAGATAGAGAACTCACAAATGCTGCCTAAACAAATCAAAGAGGCATTCGCAAGGACAGCTACGTGTCTGGTCCCGATTTCCAACAGCTGGCGTAGCCACGACAACAAGCGACGCATTCGGCTGATGGTCACCAGTTAACACGGTCACGAGTTGAACTGAAACACCGAATACACTAAGTGCCACCGCGATGTCGCAACATGCTTTCTTCTTGCTGTCCCTGTTGCTATACCCCTTACTGCCAACGTCGTGAAGGACAGGTTGCTCCTCCAGCAAGCAAATTAAATTCTCCTCCCTGTCCTCGGACCAGAAGTCTGCCATCTTCGTATATTTGTATGCTGGAGTGGACAGTACGGTACCGGGACGGAGTAAGGCTGTGACGTTCTGTGCTGTGATTGGCTGAAGAGAAATAGCTAAATCTCCGCGTTCTAAAACTGGACCTTGCGATTTGACATGTTCAATCTCTGGCGACTCCTTGCATCTCCTTGCGACTCCTTGCAACGACCAGTTCACACCGCCCCTGCGACGTTCTAAAACCGTCTCGTTGCAAGGCGAATCTTTGGTCTGAACTGAGCTTAACAACACGGACGCCTAACGATACGAAACATAGACTACATTCAGTATCCGCACATCTCCACATTGTGTTTGCCAATGTTTTCCATCAACCTGTCTTCTACCACAGTCATGTGCGCTGTCGTAAGTAAGCCTACCAACGTTTGTGTTTGCTCACTGTTTACCTCTCGGCCTGTGGGTTTTCTGCTCGAGGGGAAACTTGTGGGCGCTGAGGGTTAATGTGACACGCTAATGTGGTCTCTTGTCAGGCTCTGTGCCTGTACTGCCCTACATCTTAAGCCACTATCCTGTGACGTCACAGCTGTAACACCAACCTGAGATTTTTAATTTGAAGCTTATCCGTCTCTTTGAGGGCTAATAAAAATAAAAGTTATTCTACAATCCCTTCTACAATCCCAGGTTCTCTTCTACAACTCTTCTACAATCCCAGGTTCCTGGGTGCTCACAAGTGTTGTTCCTACTGCAACATATACTTTATTTTTGCTAGGAAGGCACTTGCAAACTAAAGGGTTGTTTGCCATCCCTGTCGTGCTATCGCTAAAAGATGGAAGTGCATGATTTGGGTGTAATAAGAAATGTCATTGCCATCCGTTCTGGTTACGGGCCTGCCTCTGAATTTGAATAATTTGATTTTAGACTGCGGCAGGCACATTTCTGACCAATCAAGGCATTTTTTCAATGATTTATTTGGGTAATCCAACTCGCCTGTGTCAATCACAGGTGTGTGAATGCGACACCTCATAATGGTCGACCAATGTAGGGAGTGAGGGGAGTTTATTTGGTTGGTGTTTTCAAAATCTTGCTCCCCTGTCCTTCTTCAGCAGCATCTTTAACACAGATGTTTTAAGAAAAATTGAATATGAAGCCTGAATAAACGACACGGGTGATTTCTGCTGACCTAAGCAACAGGAATCACCCAGGACTTGTTTAGTGTGGTTTTGGAAAACAAAAGCTGTCTAGGCCGCAGAAAGGTAAGCTGTCTATTTGTGGCTCACAGGACATGGTTTCATGGGGGATGTCGACAATAAGAAAACCGTGGTTTTACTCCGCCCCATGTTTTCATACAGTCTGGTTGTTGTTGTGTTATTACTAGATCATATCATGTATTATTTTGTTTCTCTCTCCCTCTCAGTCCCGGGACGGTCCTGACAGTACAGAGCATGTCCGAAGATGACCACAAATTCTGGATGCAGGCCATGGGAGGGAAGGAGCCTGTGAGTCAGCTAACCCTACCCTCTCTACCCTCTCATCATCTCTCACACTCCCTCTTGGCTCGTCCAGGCAAAACAAGGCTATATGCTGTTTATGTCTTTATGTAAAATAACAGGCTGGCTTATCATGTTGTCACCCAGCGTCACTGTCGCTTACATTCCTCATCAATATAAATGGGTTGAAAGACAGTAAATGTAATAAAAGTGTTTCAGGCATTTTCCATTTATTTTTGCTTCTCCAGCTCGGACATTATCTTGGAAGGACCTGCTCCAAAGAAAGAGGAAGTATGTGTCTAGTTGAGATGGATCAAGTTTCAACTAAGTTTTTGTCTAACTTATTGGGGGATGGTTCAAGCTTTTCTTCTCAAACTTATTTCTTCCACTGTAGTTGATGCCCAGTTGGATGACTTGGGCATGGGCTTTGTGCAGAACTCGATCAACGCCATAGAGAAAAGAGGTATGTTTCTTTTAGACTAGGAATTTCAGAGAATACAGCGAGCCGTGTGTCTGTAGAATGATGTAATGTGCTTTTTAAAACTCCATGTCAGAAGTAGCTACATTATTATAACACAAGAGGGCAGACTTGCTCCATTATTAAAACCATTAAACTATAATGCAACTGCCTCGGTTGAATTGTTAAAATAAATATTTTTCATATTTTGAACATGTGTAAAATATGCGCACGTGCTGCGCATAGTTCCACCTTTTTATTCGATTGACAACTTTTTCCTAGCTATTTCGAACATGCTTAAAACGTATTGTAGTACAACTGTATGCTTTCTATTCTAGTGAGATATTGATGTTGAATGTATTAATATTGATGTCTCTTGTAGGTATCAATGACCAGGGCTTGTACAGAGTGGTGGGGGTCAGTTCCAAGGTCCAGAAGCTCCTCGCACTAATGATTGGTGAGACACGCACTTGTGCTTTATTCCTCCATTGTTCATTCTATGTGTGAGCAATAGGGATATGTACTTTATGGTTTCTCGACCTCCGCCTACACTTTCGTTCTTACTTTGGTTCGTTGGTTCTTTTTTTCTTGTTTGGCCGACATTAACAACACACAGACCTCAGTCTACCATGCAGGGGACCAGGTCTTGATAGTGGCATGTCCAGTCAGCGAGACCCCGAGTTCACCCATCCACACCCTCAGGAAGGTGGCCACTTAGCATTTTGTTCAGTCAGACTAAGCCACACTTCTATAAACCTTGCATCCGGTTTCTCTCTAACCATAGCTTGCACAACAACAACAAACAAATCCCAAACCCTCCTTCACACCCATCTCTTCTCCCCTTGCATCTCTTTAGACTCTGAACCTGTTCTCCAGGATCTTGTCCCTCACCTCCAGCCCCCCCCGTCCCCCCGTCCCCCCCGTCTGCCCTCCTGGTTCCTGCCGTCTCCCTCAGACATCAGCTTTACTCTTACTCTGTGCGCTGAATGACAACAGAGCCAGACCGATGCCAGCCCCTGGCTGGGCTCGCCCTGGCTTTTCTCCCCCCGTCCCCTACCCCCACCAAGCTCCTCTAGCCTCCAAACTGCCAGCTCAGTGTTAAGACCCCATTAACACTCTGCTATAGAGCACAGGGTTCGCCTAATATGGTGGAAGACAGGGCTGTTGGTTGTCTGGAAATCAACACCCTTTAGCAGCTGAAAACACGCCACATTTGGGTGTTTTGAGGTATACCTCTCGTCGCGACGGAGAATTAGGTTGAGTTGAATTTCAGGTGATGAGGGATAGGTTTTATAGATGCCACATGTTGGAACTTGCATAGTAGGCGTCTTTACACACATAATCCTCTAATGTGTGTGATTCAAGTTATACTGATGTTATGTTCTCTACAGAAATATTATCTGTACTCGTATTATCATACGAGTACAGTTTTAGGGCATCCAGTTGGGCAGCCACAAAATGGCGCACAAATGCAATTTATTATTAGCACCCCATTAAAGTTAACGTATATGTGCCATTTGGCAGTGAAATAATAGATGTGGAAATCCAGAAAGGGAAATTAGATACTCTTTACTTCTTGCTTAAAAGAATGTTTGCTTTTCTTGGTTCTTGCCAAGTCAATAGCCATACCCCCCCAAAACGCAGTCCTATCCATCCCGCATGCGGCCCCTTAGAGATTTGAATGTTGTGCAACCTCTGAAACCACTGCTGAGTGGACAGGCTTATTTAATCTCAGTGTAGGGCGCAGCAATAACCTAATAGCAATAACATAAACTGCCGGAGAAAAAATGTGTAATGTAATCACATCTTCCCCATAATGCAGGAAAATGCTTTTTTTCTAAGCTTTGTAGTTAATAGTAATCTATACTTTGTGTAAACAATTTTGTTTCCACACAGTTCAATTCGAAACACCTGCTGTGCTTCTCTTGGTTTTATGCTACTTATAATATGTTAGGTTGGGAAGGAAAAATAGTGAGAAATAATTCATTACCTAGAAGTCAATAAAATATGGATTAGACTGGGCAGAGGCAGTGCCCCATATCTCACTTCCGTTGGTCTATATTTTAACAGGAGTGCGTATCCAAGCCTACGAGGGATTAAAGCATACTTTCTGGGGTTCGAACACTAGGGGGAGCCAGCGATGCCAGTAACTGGCCTGTATCATAACGATGAATACCTAATAAGAAACATATCACCCCATTCGCACTTCCTTTTTACGACCATTTCGGGATAAATGGCCCATGATGAGACTTATTTAATTAAGTTTATTTTGTGTTGCATCATTCGCCATGTATAAATTATGTATACTCATAAAAATAAATACATCTACACAATATTTATACGATTATAACCCATACCCTGAACAACATTCCATTACTACATGCATTTTAAACCGCTGTTTATCATGTTAAAGTGTAAGTGAAGCCCCTGTTGCAGCTCAAATCCGTACACGTTAAATATAAACTAAATGTTAAACAGTTGGTAAAGTAAAAGTGTTTTGGGCTGAGAGTACCAGGAAGGAGGGGGCGACGTGTTATCCCCGTGGTTACTACCCATTTGGGTTACTTTTTTAGTACTGTCGTTGTGTAGGAGCGTTATAATGAGATATGTTTTATGTGAAATGAGGCACACACTGTGGCGCTATAACATAAGCATCAAGCATCAAGATGCATAACTGTCTCTCGAAACCAGACGTCAAAATAAACCGCACCAGACGGAGCTCCACGCTTCCACCGTGGCGTTGTATTATAGGTGTCCAAGAAGTTTATCCCCCTCTCGGACACGGCCGTCAACGTACACTCGCTGGCCAGGCGGAGCTCAACACATCCACACACACTTCCCCACAGTGTCACGAAAAGGACGGCACCAGAGTTTGAAGCAGGATAGAACTTTCCCAAACTGGTTGGCAGTTGCACAAACATAGGATTTTTATCCTGGTTTCTCTAATGTTTTAGTAACAGTGACCAAATGGCTTAGATTTATATCTTGACAAAGAAGACATCATGTTAAAAAACGGTTTCGGGTTCAATGCCACATTTTGTGGATGAACAAACATATTTGATCCCAGTCCAGGTCCACAGTGCAGTTCTGTTAATTTAGCTGATCTAAAGAAAGTCTGACCACCTAATCTTTGATTTCACTAAAGTAACAAAGCATACTGTACAGCCATAGAAGCGCACACAATTAGTTGCATACTCCACATATAAACTGTAGCTCTCAGAGGGTGATGTTGGGCAGATGATGATGTGTACCAAAACGGCAGGGGAAAAGCAGAACATCAAGGGGATTTAGCTCATTTATTTATTTATTTTGTATGGCTTTATAGACAGAGTAATGAGAGACTGGAAAGTGGGTTGAGACCGAATGGGGATGCCCTGTAGCATAGGACCGCAGATCGGATTCGAAACTGGTTTGCTATGATGCACACCTACTAGGTGGTTAACGAGTTAGTGGGTTCAGCCACTGAGCCACTGTATTCAAAGTCACATGAATGGACCGAAAATCGTCCCGGTAACAGGTTTCCTCTGTGACCTGGGCTACACGGACAACTTATGTAGATTCTGCTTCCACGTTACCCTACTCACTAGGGGCATAACTTAAGGTGCAACTGTAACCCCAACCTCCTTGATTCACTGTCGCTACCCAGCCCTCCCTGGTTCCACCCCCTGCGGACCCGGTGCAGCAGTCAGGGATTAATTAGACTCCATAACGTGTAAAGAACCAGTGGACCCTCTCCAGCAGCTGTGATTTCCTGCCCAGGAAGTGAGGCTGGAGGAGAGGGCTCTATCCTCCCACATGGCCAATTACCGAGAGTTATTTTCATTGTACAATATTCAAACTTTTGTTAATCAAGACCTCACACATAGAAAGTTGAGTTACTGTTGCTGTAATTCTAGAAGAAGAAGAAGAAAGAAGAAGGGGGCTCATTAGAGTGTGTTTAATCGCGTCCCATGACTTTTGTGTTTGATTGTTTCGATGCAGAAGAGAAGAGCCACGAGGTGGATCTGTCCACCAGTGAAGAATGGGACGTTAAAACGATAACCAGTGCCCTGAAGCTTTACCTGAGGTGAGACGCACGCTGCAGCCATGTTTGAACACCAACGCAAACACAAGCCTCTTTCACACATGCACTGCAACCTTGAACTGGCCCGGATGTTACCCAGAGCTGTATGTGAAGACGCAAATGTCCGAATCGGTTGAACCAGACAATAAACACATATTTCCCTGCCAGCTCCTTGGTACATAATCTGTGTAATGTCCGATTGATCCCCAATGTTAATGGAACAGGCCTTAGGAGGAGTCAAAGTGACTCGATACTGTTCTACATACTCCAGTACGATAGGTGTGGTGAATGCAAAGAAGAAGAAATATTCAAGTGCTGCATCTATGAAGGGGCACCCTCAGACAATGATCCAACCTCCCTGGACTTTGTCCAGGGTTCATATGTGGAAACGGCTGCACACTTCCCTCCTCCTCCCCAACAAGCTCACAGAGCCGGGAAGGCGTCTGTCATTAGATTGTGGTTAGACATTGCATTCTAGTCATTTCTAGCAGTAATTAAATGTCCTCAGCATATGATATGGTACGTACAGGCCGCATATGGCTGTATTCATTCAACAGTTTTCACAACCTTATTTCAATAATATGCCTTACGAGACATGTTATTCTTCCACGTTTCATTCTAGTTTGGGATTTGACTTTCCACAGGTCCACTGTGTGAGTACTCCCTGGTCCCGGCTCATAAATGTGACAGTTTCATTATTCAGAAAAAAGATCGGTGCTGACTCAAGACATCCCCTGAAATATTAGTTTATTTGATATCTTACTCTCCTACCTGTTCTGTCACCTCATTCTGCCACCTCCTTTTTTTTCTAAATATGTCGGATAAATGATGGACATTGCAAAAGCATTACTAAACGTGTTAATTGGCTTTAGTGGATCGCCCAGAAGCGTTTGTGGAGGAACATGGACTTCTTTCTTCTGGCTCGCACTCTTTCTCTTCTCTTCTTCTTTCTTTCTTTCTTTCTTTCTTTCTTTCTTTCTTTCTTTCTTTCTTTCTTTCTCTCCTGTCTTTCTCTTCCCCTCTCCCTTTTCTGTCGTTATCTTGTTCTTTCTTTCTTTTGTTCTCATCCTTTCTTTCTTCCTCTCGTTCTGTTCCTTGCTCCCTTTTTCTTTCCTTCTTTCTCTTTATTTCTTTCTCTCCTTCTGTTTTTCAATCTCCCTCCCTTTCTTTCTTTCTTTCTTTATTTCTCTCCTTCTGTCATTCTTTCTTTAATTCTTTATGCTTCTTGTTCCATTTCTTTCTCTCTGTCTTCCTCTTTATCTCTCTCTCTTCCCTTCTACCTCTCCCTCTATTTCCTCTCCCATTTCCTTTTCTCTCGTTCCTCCTGACAGTCAGTCTCTGTTTCCCACTCTCTTTCCCTCATCATCTTTCTCGCCCTCTGCTCCCTTCATTCTGAAAGACATGGGGGGAGGACATGTTGGGGCCGGCTGTTCCGAGCTCAGAGGTCTTTCACCCCACGCCAGAGCACCTCACTGCCGTAGGCCGCCATAGGTCATGGGAATTTTCCACGCTCATTGTCTCTTCGCTCGAGTGTGAACTCGCCGATCGCTTACTACCCCCACTGCATAAACATCGGTGGAGTTGTGCAAACTTGATCTGCCGTTATGTTATTATGACACATTACACCCCATTGTATCCTACTTGGTGTGTGTGTGTGTGTGTGTGTGTGTGTGTGTGTGTGTGTGTGTGTGTGTGTGTGTGTGTGTGTGTGTGTGTGTGTGTGTGTGTGTGTGTGTGTGTGTGTGTGTGTGTGTGTGTGTTGGCCGGTCCAACGCTGGAGCAGAACTGGGGGTCGGCCCGCCGTTCGCTCTCCTCTGGGTCTAAGTAGCCTTGGCCGGGCTCCAGCCGCAGTGTGAAAGTACCTTCAGATGAACTTGGTTATCTCAACGGGCGCGCCATCTAATTCCATCCCCTGGCACAGCCACATTAATCATTGCTGTGTGCAGACCCTATAAAACAGTGCACCGTCTATTTATGTCCCTCTGTGCTCACTTTAACTCGCTTACTCTCTTTTCCTTTTTCTCCTTCTCTCTCTTTCTTTTTTTCTTTTCTTTCTGGTTCTCTTTCTGTCTTTCTTTGCCTCTTTCTTCCCTTGTCTCTCTCTCTTTCTTTGTTCCTCTCTTTCTTTGGCCCTCTCTCTCTTTCTTTCTTTCTTTCTCTCTCTCTCTCTCTTTCTTTCTTTCTTTCCTTCTTTGACTCTCTCACTCTCTCTTTTTGTCTCTCTATCACTCTCTCTCTTTGTCTCGCTCTCACTCTCTCTCTTTCTTTATCTCTCTCTCTCTCTGTTTGCCTCTCTCTCTCTCATACTCAAGGAGCCTTCCTGAGCCATTGATGACCTATGGACTTTATAAAGACTTCATCAATCCTGCAAGTAAGTTTTCACATAACCACATTTGTATGGATATACACTAGTACTACCACTGCTTGCATTACATTTGAGGACCACCCATACAACTTAAATGCATTTTGTCCAAATTGTTTTATTGAATTTACCAAGTTGTAATTTCTGGTTGCCTTTTGTCCTCGCTTTCTATTTACCGCCATTCATGTTTAGAATATGGGGAAATCACCTCAAAAAGAGACGTGCAAATTGCTAAGCAGAGTTTTGGCTGGTTCTCATTGGATATACTTTCTATTCAATGTCCAATCAGATCAAGGCTGAGATGTCTAAGCAAATAGAATACTGATAAACGTGTTGGTGATATTGTGATCATACATTTTAGGTATGCAATCGGTGTCCTCCTATCTAGAATTTACACAGATATCTAGTTGAATCTTGCTGTTATCAGGTTTATTCAGCACCAAATATATTTTTTAATCAATATACCGTACTTTTCATCAGTTATTTCAGTTAACCAAGATTAACACAATGTATTAAAGCTACAGGGAGACATTTACAAAATACTTGTTATTTAGTTTGACTATAAAACAGAGCAAACATGCAAATAAGTATTAATCCACATAAAAATCACTTTAAAATCTAACTTTTGTGAGTCAAACATGAGTCCCATTACAAAATGTGTTATAATTGGATTAGGTTGACATTTTTATCTGTCATTCGCAATGCCCGCATAAGGATAGAAGAGTGTGTGTGTGTGTGTGTGTGTGTGTGTGTGTGTGTGTGTGTGTGTGTGTGTGTGTGTGTGTGTGTGTGTGTGTGTGTGTGTGTGTGTGTGTGTGTGTGTGTGTGTGTGTGTGTGTGTGCTGGAGGGAGGGGAGGGGGGGGGGTTGGATTACCACTTAAATATTTTGATGGTTGACAGCATCCATAAGAAGCTTCTTCTATGATCAAATCCTTGTTGTTTCTATTGCAACAGTGTTGTGTGTGTGTGCGCGCATGTGTGTTTGTGTCTCTATTTGTGTATGTGTGTTTGTGTGTGTGTGTGTGTGTGTGTGTGTGCGTGTGTGTGTGTGTGTGGGCGGCCAGATGCCCATGTGTGAGTGCATGTTTAAGAAATGATCTTTGAGGTTTCAACACAACCCTTTTACACGGTAGCAGCAGCAGCAACACAAAACTATCTTTCCCACCCAGCATAGCTACCCCTGTTGCCAATTTCCACATGCTCCACACCATACAGTATATCACCATAACACCTCTGCCTTACTTAGATTTACCCATATTTCACACGGTACGCTTCTTCTCCATGTATGGATGAGCATAAACTGAATCTGTTAGGATGTTGTGGCTGAATAAATTCAAAAGAACACTAACACTTAATGCAGTAATAAGCATTATTTAATAGCACTAGTGTAGGGGTCAGGGTAAATGGGTTGAACCCTATTAAATAATGTATCAATTTATACCTCAGTTATAACGAAAACAATACGGTTAACATTAGTACAAAAGAACACCACAGGTTAATGATTACAACCCCATTAGTTTACTGTTAAAGAACTGTTAGTCAATGCTTATTACTGCATTAGCTAATGCTGATTGATGGTCAAATATCGTACACTTATTTTAAAGTATTACCATGTATAGAGTAGCCTATATTAATCTGCAGTATTTCTCACTGTAAATACCAACTAGGCAGACACGACATAGCTGTCAAAATGGGCTATATATCTGCAGCTCTGCACACTGAAAGCATATCAATAACCAGCCAACACTCAAGTGCCCTTCAGTAGACTGTGCTATAACACTGTTCCAGTGGCCAACCTGGGCAGCAATGGCACCCTACGACTGCGGGGAAACGCTATGCTAGTAACCTGTGGGTGCGTGTTTGTGTGTGTGTGTGTGTGTTTATGTGTTTATCGCTGCTCCTGCTCTGAAACAGAGAGTGGTAGTCCAGAGTCTCGTTTCCAAGCCATCCACTGCCTGGTCCACAAACTGCCCGACAAGAACCAACACACCCTGGGGCTCGTTCTCAAGCATCTGGCCAAGTGAGTGATCTCAGTTCCTTGGTTACAGTTCAGCTACTCTTCTTCTCCATCCTCCCCACCCCTCTCCTCCTGCTGCCCTCCTCTTCCTCCTCTACCTCCTCCTCCTCCTGCTCCTGTTTCGCTCTTTCTCATCTTTCAGTCTATCTCCTCTTTCTCACTCCACATGCTCTCCCTTTCTCTCTCTCGCTCACTCCCACACTTTTTCACTCCCCCTTCCCTGCTGTCACTCTCATCTCTTTCGGTCTTCCTCTTTTTCTCTCTCTGTGTCTGTCTCTCTCCCTCTCTCTCTCTCCCTCTCCCTCCCTCTCCGTTAAAGTTGGAGGCAGCCGGCAAGCTGAACTTTCCTGCTCTTTCATTAGATCACAGGCGGTTGTAATATTTACAGGTGTTAGAACTGTCCCTAACCGATGCTTTACCTGTTCAACGTGCCGCATCCCAAACCCCCGGCAGCCAAATGAAATGCAGTCGAATGAAAGTAAAAAAGAAAAAGGGAGCACTCAAATTAAAGCCCCCCCTGAGCTTACCCCATTCACCATGAATGGACAACCGTTCTGCCCGGCTCCATTTAGGAGATTAGACAGGATGGGAGGTTTTTAAAAATACTGCTGGCTATCATTACATGGTTTAAACCTCTGTGAGCTTTTAATAAACAAAATGAAAGTAAATTAAAGATAAGTAAATAATCTCCCCTCCCCTGTAGGCTGTCAAAGTCTGCCGAATCTTATTTCATAGAAACCTGCCACAGAATTGCGCTTTGGTAAAATACAAAAAATAAAAAAGGCAGCGCTATTGACATTGAATTTGGATTATCCAGCATGAAATTCTCCAGACTGCAGAGAGAGAGAGAGAGAGAGAGAGAGAGAGAGAGAGAGAGGGATTGAGTGAGAGAGGGATTGAGTGAGAGAGACATTTTTTCTGAAGTTGGCGTGTGTGCCCATCCTGGAGGGGAAAAGGAGCAAAGCCAAGAATTCACAGTTGTATCTGTAATGGCTTCCGAGATGTTATAAATGCAACATGTCATTGGTGTTTTATGGCATCAAAGGTACCCTTTGATGCTATTTAAACCTCTCACTCTCACTCTCTCTGCAGATGGGTCGTGCAATGTCACATTTTCAGAATAACAATTTGC
>NC_082384.1:16601785-16624285 GCF_031168955.1 Gadus macrocephalus
CTATTTGTTTCCATGCTCGTCAAAGTAGTTATTAATGCCATTTTGTCACTGTTACTGAACTAAGATCGTAATTGACAAAATTGCCGCTTTTGACTTCGATGTGTCTTATAGTATACACACGGTAGGCCAAGTTTGCGCGGATGTGTTGAACTCTGGCCGAATCCGAGAGAGGGTTAAGCTTCTTAACACTCATGACATTATTTTACATACAATATTGCTTATTATACCGCTCATGAACAACATCGGTACTATCATAAAAAAAATATCACAAAGTTGGGGTGGGTTGTAACCAGGCTTTATCATCGTGTCCTGATCGGGCCTGCGGCCAGTCTGAGCCCTACCAATTCCTGGAATCTATACCGATCTGAACGTGATCCTATAGTATAGGCTTGATATTGATAGCGGTCTTAAGCTCTTTGTCTCTTCATCGACTTTGGTACTCCTTAACAAACTCAGTCCTTACAATGGTTGATGACCAGTCATTCATCGGTCCGGATTGAAAAATATATTTATTCTAGTGCGTTCCTGGCTTTAAGTAGATGTGCACATTTACTATATATTGTCATTTTCCAAGCAGTCTCACCGGACGGAAGCAGTCCCACCCCAGCAGCAGATGACGGCTCCACGGGTAGCAGTGATTCGGTGGAGTCGCAGCCCTCCTCACACAGCCCCCCCCTGGCCACGCCCTCAGACACCCCTCCAGAGAAGAGTGGCCACACCCCGCTCTCGTCCCCCCTCAGCAACACAAGCACTGGGTGAGCAATCTTCCTGTGTGTGGACACCGTAACACTTTAAATTCAATGGTTTTCCGCAACTTTTAGTAAATAATATGGGTCTGCAATACATTTAATCCTTACCGTTTTATACATTTATGAACATTTCTCCTTACATTTTTATCTTTGAATGATTTCCTTCTTTATAAAGCAATATGAATACCCTTGTGTTTGAATTGGGCTATATCAAGGAACTTGCCTTGACTTGCCTTGAGTTGAAGAGTGTGCCCCCCTCCCCCACCCTAATCTGGGGCCTACTGATGTGATGAGTGTAGATGTTGCGGTCTCTGGTGGGTTTTGTTGCGTGCGCCAACTGTAGTTGGCTTGGGAGCACCTACTGAAGCAGTGGTTGTTAAAGGAATGGGTTCTGATGTCTGCGATGGGTCGTTTGACATAATGCATGGGAGATATGTGCTGTATTTAGGCCAAAGATAACAAACGATGTGGTGGCTCGTTGTAATGTACCCCATTGTTTCCATTGGGATGGTTTCACTGGACCACACTGTTCACTGCAGCATCCACCCATTCACTGGTGTTTGCATGCTGACGATGTCGGCTCATATCAGGTCATGTGTACAGAATGTGTACTCTGGTTTTTTGTTATTCAATCCCTCTGACCGTTGGTGAGCCTACTTGAGCTGTTAACATGTCTTAATTTAGACCTGTTTGCTATTACGGGTGACTTGCATCATTGCTGAACTCCTGCAGAATCCGATGGACAATATACACACACACACACACACACACACACACACACACACACACACACACACACGTCACACACACACACACACACACACACACACACACACACACACACACACACACACACACACACACACACACACTATTATAATATACAGTATATTCTGGTGGCTTCAAAAGGGAACCAATGTTGGAGGAAGGCACCTCTGAAGCCCCTAAACATGTAGTGAGCCAGGTTGCTGCGCGTCGCCCCATTTGAAACCGTGCTGACACTGAGGAGACGGTCACACTCTCGTGCACTCCAGCCCAGGCCTTTTGTCTCCGTACGCAGACTCAAACACCATATGTGTCAGGGGAGTAAGCCCGGTGGGGGGGTCTGGACCTGTCCACACAGGACCAAGATTTTGTAAGGGTGGATCCCTTACAAAATCAAGGGAAGATCCTGCCAATAACACTGAAAGGGGGCAGGCAGTCGCCCCATGCTCTGGGCCTCCATTGAACTGCATCCCCCTTCTGCTGTGGACTACTCGTGGTGTTTTTACTCTGTGCACACTATACTCTAGAATCTAGATTAAAGTACATCATTTTGCGGATTAAAGGAGAAAATCATGCGTTAAATGCATTGGGAAGGCCAATTAAACCTTGGATCTAATTAGCAGAGTGATCCACTATATGCAACAGGCTTCGGTGTCTCACATTTCTATTTCGGAGCTCTCGAAATTGCACGACTTTGTCTGTGTGTGTGCGTGTGTGTGCGTGTGCGTGCAGTCACAGCTACTCCCCGCGGTGCGGTTGTCGCTGCACACGATGCTCAACACCTCTACATCCTCAGACTTCGACAAACACAAACCCCATACCAGCTGATGGTTCATCTGCTAGCTCCCTGTACCGCCGTGGTGCATTCTGGGCCTTTTTAGTTTTATTACCTTCTTTGTTCGGTTTTTTCCACAATACATCCTGTTTAGTACAGTATTAATACCGTGAATGAATATACCAGCTTGAGTCTAAACCCCCAAAAAAGGACTGGAATATATTAGATGGTTAGTGTTGCTCCTACAATATCACTACATTTCATGGCTCGACACAACGGCCTCCAACGTTGCCATGTGACCTTCTGACGAGGCAGGGCTCCCAGTCTTCCTGGGTTCAACCCGGCTGTCCTGCACTGCGCCTGGTTCAATACAGCCGGGTTAAACCCAGGAAGGGACTCGGTGGTAAGGCTGAATCTAGCAGGCGGTCAACCAAGGCCAGCAGAGGGCATGTGAAGGCAGGCGCTGCCGAGGGGAGAAGACAACCCTTTACCTTAGGTCCCGGTAGCCTGTGGCTACGCAGAGGAAATCAAACGTAATGGAGATGAATGCTGGCCGTGTACAGCAGCAGTGTGGGCCCACACGGCTTCAATAAGACGGGAAGGAAAATAGGATAGAAATGGATCGGTGTTGGCATACACTCTTCTATAGGGGAGATAATGGTGTTGATGAGGGTTTGGTTTGAAACAGAGGAAGGACTGGTTTGTAGGTCTTCTAATAAGGTTTGAATCTCCTTTTGGAAACTCGATTTGAGTCCTTCTAAATTGGATTGTTTGTTTGATTTGAACACGTTTGGTTTGGAAGAGCGCCTTACCAGTGGGAGAATTGTCCATGTGTATACATACAACGTTATGCATATACATTTCCCTCCATACAGTTCATGATAAACATGAACAAACAAAGATAGCTGTCTGTATCTAAATAGCGTGTTAACAGCCAGGCCCAGCGCTCTGTAGCGTTTCCACAGAAGTTAGTGTATACTGTATTTAATCAAGATTAAAGCTTCTAAGCCAGGCCAGTGACGGAAAAACACCAGATGAGCAATTGAAAGCTTGCTGCTATTTTAGGGAGAAAAAAAACACAAATGACTTTTCCTCGCTTTGGCTTAGCTGTAATTGTGAAAGCAATTTTTGGATAAATCAATTTTCCCCTGGTGCATTTAACAAGTTTCTAGGGCAACCACATAGCATGCAATTACTCCAGTGATTTCTCCCTCCTAGCCGCTTACAGTATAAACATTAAGATGTCTATTCAGTCAATGGAGCCTCGCAGATCTTTATAATCCACCTCCCAACCATAAAATACAAGAAATGTGTATTTATTTTTACGTGTGTGTGTGTGTGTGTGTGTGTGTGTGTGTGTGTGTGTGTGTGTGTGTGTGTGTGTGTGTGTGTGTGTGTGTGTGTGTGTGTGTGTGTGTGTGTGTGTGTGTGTGTGTGTGTGTGTGTGTGTGTGTGTGTGTTCCCTCTGCACCAGTGAGCCCCTCACGTTATACCCAGTGTTGTGTGAGTCCCTAGGGGGGAGGGGGGGGGGGGGGGCTCGGTCCTCCTGGGTGGTGGGGTGTCTAGTGGTGCTGCTCCCCCTCTCCTGGTCTCTCTGTGGTTCTGGCCGGGGCCCATGCAGGCCACTGGCCCAGGTTAATGAGTGGATTTGCTGCACTGCAGCGTACTGTCCTCCCCCAATCCCCCCCCACCCCACACCACCCCAAAACCCGCCTCCCCTGCCTCACGCTGATCCGCAGCAGCTGAGCACCACCACCACCACCACCACCACCTCCACCTCCACCTCCACCACCACAGCAGCACCACCTCACGCTACTGCGCAGCAATAAATCACCCGCGCCCCTGGCCAAGCCCTCGCTGAATAACCACTGGCTGGGATTGATAGGCACACCGAAGGCAGAGGGGAGGCAAAGGAGGAGGAGGACGAGGAGGACGAGGAGGAGCGACACAGGGGGAAACGGGTATTGTTTTTGGGGGCCGGGAGGGGACGGGTTTCCCAGGACCCCCGAGTGTAGAGGTGCGTCCCGGTTGTTCCAGCGGGTGTTGTTCAGCAACGTCCGAGTCCGTGTCCGAAGAAACCCGCCACCTCCCTCCACTGCCCACCGTCCCCTCCGCCAGGCCCTCCCTCTCCACCCGTCCCCCCCCATTGGCCACCGTGCTCAGACTAAGCACTCTGCACAGCGCCCTCCCAACCTCCAGCCCCTTCCCAGCTGCCTCCACTAATTGCCTTTATTAGCGTCTCTATGGGAGCAGCAGCTAGGAGCAATTTGCTCATTATGTGCTATATAAGCACACAGGGCCTGGGGCGCGGAGCGGTGGAAGGAAGCCTGTCGCTGGGTGGATCCCCTCTGTCT
This sequence comes from Gadus macrocephalus, assembly GCF_031168955.1. Taxonomy (NCBI): domain Eukaryota; kingdom Metazoa; phylum Chordata; class Actinopteri; order Gadiformes; family Gadidae; genus Gadus; species Gadus macrocephalus. The sequence continues at coordinate 16,606,429 of NC_082384.1, forward strand.
CCCTGGCCTCCGCGGGTCCCCACTTTGCACCTTTTAGCTTGACGCCACCGAGGAGGTGACTCACGGCCTGTGTGTTGGGGCAGGATTTGGTGCACATTAGGCACATCGCTGTCCGACAGCTCTGCATGCACGTCACTCAGTTCTCTGGATGGTGAGATATAAATGGTAACATTTTTTATTTAATGTTTTTATGCCCCAGGTGTGGGTTTGTGTTGTTTTGTGTGTGTGTTTTGGGGCTGAAATAGGTGTTGTGTGTGTGTATAAATGTAGTGTGTGTTGTTGTCCATGTTGTAAAAGAAGGTGTGTGCTATTAATAGCAGCAGAAAGGCGGTTCCATCTGAATTGTTGAGGGGGAAAGGGTTTTCCAGCTGCTTTATTAGCACTAGGTTGTTCTCATTTCCTTCACTATGCTTCACTGTGTCTGGCGTTACTTTGGTTTAACATTAGCCTTACACTGGTGCCGACGGCGGCACAATGCATATCGTTACCATAATTAACAACCGATTTAATCGCGCTCATAGAAAAATGGAGTGCTTATTTTCATTTTGCAAATCAACTGGTAAGAGAGTTGGCAAGTTTTTGCTGAAGCAGTGCGCTTCTGCAGCACCACGATGTAAACAGTCTTCATCTGTCACACGACGCAACGATTTAGTCTATTAATATCATAGAAAATGCACTTCAGCATATTTTATAAATGCAGGCCGTCATAACACAAATGACGCAAAACGATGTGTCCGGACTCCAAACCAGCGAGGAGTTAAACAAAGCCATAAGCTCAAGGACTTAATGCGCAAGGGTTACCTGGTCATGATTACCCTACTGTGTTCCCTACTTCCCTTTCAGCCCATGAAGAAACGATGCACACATGGTTTAGTTCATTGTATCTTCGTCTGACCCCATCTCCTCTCCTTCTCTGACCCCACCTCCTCTCCTTCTATGACCCCACCTCCTCTTCTCCTCGGACCCCACCCTCCTTCTCTGACCCCATCTCCTCTCCTTCTCTGACCCCACCTCCTCTCCTTCTACGACCCCACCTCCTCTTCTTCTCTGACCCCGCCCTCCTTCTCTGACCCCGCCCTCTTTCTCTGACCTCGCTCTCCTTCTCTGACGCTTCTGTCCCTGTCTGACCCCGCCCTCCTTCTCTGACCTCGCTCTCCTTCTCTGATGCTTCTGTCCCTGTCTGACCCCGCCTTCCTTCTCTGACCTCGCTCTCCTTCTCTGATGCTTCTGTCCCTGTCTGACCCAGCCTTCCTCCTCTGACCCAATAGGGGCGGAGCCTCCCGCGCCGACTCCGCGGGCTCCCGGGAGACCAACCTAACTGGCGCTGTATCTTCTGATGAAGCCCAAGCAGAGGAGAGGTAAGGTTTGTCTGCCCCTGCCCCTGCCTCTGCCTCTGGCACTGGCTCTGGCTCTGCCCGCCGTTAAGAGCGCCTGCATCCACCCCGGTGTATTCTGGGATTGAATTTAATTACTCTGAACCCTTTCTTCTGATATGAGTTAGGAGTCATTTAAATCCACTCGCTCGCCTCTCGCCCTGCAGTCTGAAACCCTGTGTCTTCCCCTCCCTTGGCCCTTCCCAAGTTGGTTAAGAACTTGCCTTTCTCCTCACCAACTTATTTTTTAATCTGCACACACACACACACACACACACAGACATACAGTCAATCTCACGCTTTCACTTCAACTAATGTTTTTCCTGTCAGATCGCTGGCAGTTGTTTTCACATGCTCAACCATCCTCCAAACAAATTAGAGACGTCGCCAGCCATCTATTAGGTTGACTAATTGGGACTCGAAAAAGGGCTTAGCTTTTAATGAATCATTCAATTCGGTCATGTAATGTTTATCTTCGGTAATGCCTTGTACACACCATGTCCAACGTCAATATGCGGTGAAAGAATGCAAAAGAAAAAACATAATTAACACCCAATTCATCAATTTGGTTGATAAGGAACTCACAGTGGTCAGCTCCATCACCCATCCATCTACTCCGTTAGTCTCGGCCCTGCTGGAAATACCCAAGCCGGGCCCTTCCTGTCGCTGCGTTGGGAGCCACAGGTCAGAGAGAGCCTCGCAGGGGGAGCGCTTGGCACGGGTGGAAGACGGCCATTACGGTGATTCATTGCCACAGCTACCTCCAGACTAAATAATGAATTAACTTTCCATGCAGAGGAAATTACGGCCCAGCCGGGTCACTCAATGGGCAGTTCATTAATGTAATTTTCATATAAATACAGATTCGCCCATCATTCATGGCGCCCATTCATTCGCCCTCGGAATGCCTACCGTCCCCCAATCCCAGAGACCAGTCCTGTTTGTATTGACAACTGTGGCTGCAGACAATCTTTTGGGTTCATTTCTTACTCTTTTTTTTCCCGTGCCCCCTCGGAGGGCCCTCATCCTAGGTTTCTTGAGTGTTACTCGTCAGAATGAATCTAAAATATTCATGGGGTTGTTGTGTATTCACAGCAGGATTCCTGCATGGTAATGTCTCTGCTGTTTGAGATAACCGCCTGCGACGGCAGCGAAAACAACCATTCTGGAGAAGGACTGTTTCTCTCCCGGCTGAGCTTATTCTTTTGTGGCAACAGCAAAATGTGCTCCTTTCACCTTTTCGACAAAAACTTCCCGCGTCTCGGGGACCTTCGGCGCTGTTTAAAACGCCGGCCTCACAATGCTCACGGCACGGAGGGAAAAAAAATCCACGGCTGCTCTGTCCATTCAAAAGCTACCGTCCAATCCCGCTCCAGCTTTCTAATTACCCCGCCGCGGAGGGCAGGGCAGGGCTGCACTGGGCCCAGCCGGGGTACAGCAGGGCGTCCGGCTCTGGGGGCTGCGTGCATCTCTCTCCAATCCTAGACACGAGGAAGACGGACCAGACCCAAACCAGACAGGTCCGCTCCCCTCCATCTAAACTTTCTTTCCCTTTTCTAGCACTTTCAGGCCGGTGCAGAAACGAGCGGATTGAACCCGTGTAAATTATCAACCACACACCCCCTCCCCACCTCTCCTCTCCCTGAGTCCCAGCAGTTCAATGATTGCCTTCATATTTATTTATTATTTCTTAATATTTCTGTCCAGCGTCCCGGTGGCCAGGAAGGCCGAGGCGGTGTACCCTTGCGAGGCGGAGCACGACTCGGAGCTCTCCTTCCTGATCGGCGCCATATTCACCGGCGGTAAGTGTTATCGGCTACAGCAGTTGCTCACTCAGAACCAGCCCTGACATATTGGATTTGGAGGAAAACCAGACACCCCCCAATCTGATCTTCAATCGGAGGAGCAAGGAGGAGGAGGAGGAGAGAGCGAAGGGAGGAGAAAGGCAAGCCAGGGAGAGGACTGAACGGGGAAGGGGGGAGGTGGGGGAGGGGAGACAGGATGGAAGACGGTGGGTGGAGGAAGGGGAGGGGATGGATAGGAGACAGGGAGAGGGAGGAAAGAGTACGGGGGAGGAGTGAAAAAAGACGGGATAAAAGGGGAGGGGAGGGGGAGGGAGGATGCAGTGGGAATGGAATAGAGGAGAGGGAGGGAGGGAGCGAGGGGAGGACAGATTTGCTCCCTAGTCTGTCTGGAAAGAGGCTCGACTGAGCTTTAATCACATAGAGGAAATTGTTTTCTGGACCTTACCGTTGCCAGCGCCGCGTCTGTGACAAGCCTCCACTGTAGATATAGTCTTTACAGGGGATCATGTAATGTTATCCTCTATAACACAAAGCCACGGAACACTGCTGCTTCTTTAAACTTGCCAATCACCATGCACTGACAGCATGGGGAGCACTGCATTCGCATGAAAACGGAGGAGAATGAGGAGTTCAGATGTCCTCAGATGAATATTCAGGGGACTCTCATCCGATTTCTTAACACAATTCTCCTCCACTAAATAAACGAGTTGTTATTATATCATTATGATTATTAAAGTGACGGAGGTATTTAAGAAGAATCAAACAGGAACGAGGTGATCTACAAGTGATGTGTTTAACAAGTTTGGTCTCTCCTCCAAAGTACACATGATCATCTCTATGAAGCCACGCTGGAGTCCTATGTGTTGATCTGTGACCTTGTGATCATGTCCACCAGTGACCCCATCGAGGGAGCCCGGCTGGCTGGAGGGGGTGCTGGACGGGAAGAGGGGCCTCATCCCGGAGAACTACGTCAAGTTCCTGTAGCCGCTTGCTCCAATACAAAGCAGGACGGAGCGGATGGAGATCCAGGGGAGCTAAAACCAAGAACGAACGGGGGGGCGGGGGGGGGGGGGGGGGGGTGACTTTGCTTTTCACCCAAACCTACTATCATTATACCATTGTATGAACTCTATGAACAAAAATATGGTGCCGCAAATGACCGTCGTTTGTTGAAACCGTACTATTCCTTCAAGGCACCCGTCGGATTAGCCGTTACACCTGACAGCGTGCATGAAGTCACTGGGTACACTACAAGGGGACCAGCACATAGCCGAGTGCATTTACCACACATTTACGTGGCAAATGCTAAGCTCTCACTCCGTACCAACACAGTCACCAGCAGTATCCCACCCAACCCCAACGACCTGCCAACATATACATGGTATCCATGAGTTGTAAGTCCCAGCTGAACCCCCCCCCCCCTACCCAACCCATTGTCAGAAGAGTTACCTCTCTGTGAAATGTGGTTTGACGACGGCCTCCCACTGCTAGTCCATAGGAGCTACAACAGTCCACTCCCCCAGTGTACAGACCTCAGGACAGACGGGCTGTTTCCGATGTGCCTTAACACAAATGTGAATGCAAGCGATCCGCTAGCTGGGGAGTTGATACAGAGGTCTTTTCGTTCAAAATTGTTTTGCTTTTAGCTGTGGAAGGTTGCATGTGCTGATTTAACAAAGTATACATCGATACATCACAAAGCATATTGATCTTTTATTTGAAATTATTTAATTGGCACACTGATTGCATGTCGCTGAACCGTGTACCATTTGTCATATATATTGTTATTTTTGTTTCAATGGCACACTTTGCCACCGTTGACGTATACACTCCGCTGCAGAGGGGGACATTTCTTCATAAGGGCTTCACCACCCTTACCCGTAGTTTGCTGTGATGCAAGGCTGGTTCTTAGATATGCTGAAAGGCCTCTCGTATTACTAGGTATTTAATGAGTTTGAGGAAAGTGTTAAGATAGTTATGACTGTTAGCCGGGGTTCAGCATAGTTTGCGAAATAGTTTTTACCAAAGGGTTTTACTGAAATTCTTATCTAGAAATCCTCGTTGGACGTTGTTCTTTAATGTTTGAACATAAAAATCTAAACACACGATGTTTGCACAGTTACTTTTTTTCCAATTGACTTGTTTAAAAATCCAAATTTGTTGTTTTTATTAATAAACATATGTTGTTTGGTTGTTTGTAAAGAGCTTAAAATGCCAACTATATTACAAATTACAAATGTAACTTTTATGAAAGTTTAAGGGTTATACATGTCGTCTTCAATCTATTGTCAAACGCTTTGTCTGAAAGTGTCAGTTCAGTGTTTTGTTTAACCATTTCAATAAAAATGATTTAAGGCTGATTCGTGCGTACATGACATTGGTATCGAAGCAACATTTGAACATTGGAATTGTTATTGATCAATGTCAAATAAATAAAGGAAAAAAACCAAGTTATGTAACTCCTTTTAGATAACATCATTTTATGATCATGTTATTTATTTAGGAATGCATCCTTCCTTTGGCCTCGCATTCAGTCAAAAATAATTCGCCTGACCCCAGAAATATGTGACATGCATCCCAAATCATTTCTTCTGCTGTACAGTTGAAATCTTGCATTAGGTAATCAAGCGATTCACAGTAAATATGCTGCAGGATAAATAAATAACAATTAACTCCATCCATCACACTGCCGAACTCCAGCAAGTAGGCTCATAATCTCATGTTAATTCTTGGACTACATCTGTGTATAATTAAGGCTTTAATTCTCTCCATGTAACTTAACCTTAGTTGCATAATTACTGTTAGTCCACCATCGGCGGACCTCTGATAATTACTAAAGTAGGCCACTACCCTATTGGAGAGAAGCACACACACACACACACACACACACACACACACACACACACACACACACACACACACACACACACACACACACACACACACACGGAAGTCTGAGTGGTAGTATTGGTGCGTTGTGTGTGTGTGTTTGCGCTCTCGACAGCAGCAGTGATGGTTACATAATAAAACGAGGCAGAGATAATGAGACAGACAAATGATTCTTCCCTACGACTCTCCCTCTCTCTCTTCCCCCCCAGCCCCGGGGGGCCCTCCTCTTCTTCATCATCATCATCATCATCATCATCCTCCAGAATACTGCTGAATCATACAGTCATTTTATCATCCTCATCCTCTTCCTCCTATTCGTCTGCTGCACTCTGGGCTGGACTCGTATCGCCGTGCCAACCGTCTGGAGATATATTTTTCTTAACTCTAACTCCTTGCACCAGTTTTCTATTTTTTTAGGTGTGAATATTTTGGTTCTCTGTAACCGTAGTAACTAAATATTGTAATGAGTTCAGCATCTCTGCGCTGTCCGGGGCCTGGCTCGGGTGCAGGGGGAGATGGAGAGAGAAGAGAGATGGACGGATCACACACAGTCTCACTCTTTCTTTCAGTCGTTCTGCGTCTCCCTTCGCTGTCACACGTCTTCCTGTGCTGTTAATCACACTTTGTCACTCACTCATTTTCTCCCATGCTGTTCACTTCTGACTTGCTCCGGGACTTTTGTTTTGGTAATTTGCCGATGCTCTGACAGCTACTAGGGCCTGTGTTATTTCGGACTTCGCAAGCTTGTGTCTCGTTTTCCACGCAGTTGTTCTAACGGGAAATGTTTTGAATTGATCATTAATTTGTTTATTCAGTCGTTGCCTCAGCCAATCAAAAGCTCAGGCTCACCTTTGTTGCCGGTGGCAGATTGCTACATCTCCTGTATCTCATGTGTTAAACACCATCGGTGCACTCTTGCCTCACTGGGGTCATGCTGGTGTGCGGGGGGGGGTTCTCTCTGCCGGCCTACATCTGCAGTGATGTGGTCCCCAGCCCTCATCACCACCACATCGCAGGCGGTAGGGACTCGTACTAATCCCTGTGTTGCGGCTGAACCCAGCATGATGTTTTCATTTTGTATATTCCCCCCCAACCCCGAGCCCCTTGGCTCCGCGCCAGCCGTCCTCGGCCTCCCCATGGCGCAGTGTCCTTTAGTTACAGAAAATGGTCCCAGACAGTGACTCAGATCACCCCCCCCCCCCCCCACCTACACACACACTCCTCCACCACCACACACACACACACACACACACCGTAGCAAATTCACCCAGTGGGTCGACATTAGATTTATTAGACTGTGACATAACCGCGTTACGCACAGAATCGGGGGGCTTTAGAAACAACTTAATAATTGCAGCCTGAAATGCTTTGTTACAGTGGAGCAACCATTATTGTGTGTCTCTTATTGTGTGTGTGTGTGTGTGTGTGTGTGTGTGTGTGTGTGTGTGTGTGTGTGTGTGTGTGTGTGTGTGTGTGTGTGTGTGTGTGTGTGATTGTGGATGAGGGGGTCTTTCCACAGTACCAACCAACCCTGAATCTGAAAGCAGGCCCCGGCCTCGCAGCGGCAGCGGCGGCGTTGTAGAAAGCGAACGAGTAGAAGAAAAAAAGTTAAAGTGCATAACAAATGTACAACAGAGGGAATGCAGAGACAGCAGGATAGCAACACAGAAAAAAAGAGAAAAAGACGAAGAGAAAATATGGGAGCTCAGAAAGTGGGCCACAGAAGCTGCCATGTGCACGGGCACAGCCGTGAAATCAGCCTGATCCAATAGATTCTGTTTATCTGGCACAACTACACAGTGAACACTATTGGAAATCTGGGGGGAGATTTGGAGAGGGCTGTGGATTTGGAGAGGGAAAATAAGAGCAAAAAGTAATACTGTCTGCTCGGCAGTCTGGCGTGGCAGGCGCCCGCGCACGTCGTCTCTTAACGAGGTTAATGGCCATTCAGCTCCGGAGACGACGAGGAAGGAGAGCGATTCGGAGTCGTCGCCTTCGCCGGTTTCAGGTTTTAATTTTTTTTTCTTGGTTTCTTCATTCACCTCAAGATTCAAGATGAATGCTCCTCTCTTTGTCTTCTCCTTGGTACTGAGTCATTTGTCCCCCCCCCCCCAACACACACACACACACACACACACACACACACACACACACACTGCGGCCCCTCTACCTTCCTGCTGCATTACTTTGTACTTGGTTGGATTCCCTGTGAAGCCTCGCTAATGGAAACCTAACCCCTCTTTTACTCTAGCTCCGTCCACATCAAACCAGATGGATTGGCTCGGCGCTCCCACTCTCTCTCCCGCTGTGGTCCGTAAATATTTGATCCTAACAACACACAAAAACACCACCCCCGACAACATGTCTATTAACCGTGTCAATACAATTATTAGAATTGTCATAATCAATGTTTTGCAAACACAGATATGGCAAAAATCACCTTATGTCACCTTGCTTGTCATAGCTGGGGTGTTATTATGGCATATTAGCTTCTTGTTCTTTGTCTTGGGAAATCATTTTTAATTGACAGTTTTGTGTGACCCTAAGATAAGGAACGGGAGGTTTTGTCATGCTGGGCGCCATCTTGTGAGACAGAACCAACAGACTAGAACAGGCGCAGCGACCTCTAAACATGGCGTGTTCACCATACCGTTCAGCAATCAAAGATATTGTGGATTTAATGTCTATTCAAAGTTATACTATTAATGTACAACTTTTGGATGTAACTGTTTTGATGTACATAAATGGTATTTTTTCTAACTAAAATATTGTCCAATATTTTTTGGAGACCAAAGCATTACAATGATAACCCTAAACCTTTTTGTGTAAGCAAACATAATAATCAAGTCATAGATGATACTTTTCGGCATTTAATCTTTAATAGTGAGTGATTTCTTGTTTTTACTGTGGTATCCACCATACAATTAAGTCTTTACTTGAAGTAAATCAAAATGACAGCAACAACTCTCAGATCAATTACTTGATACATCTTCTGTTACAAAAACAAACAAAGAAAAATGTCTGACGTTTCGTCTGGGTCACATGAAAATAATGCAACAAAAAGAGAAAAATTATGCAAAAACAAATAATTTAAAAATAAAAGAGTTAGTGACGTCTCTCTAACATTCAGGTAGTAAGCTCATAATTGATTGATACATTCATAACTCCTCCATATATATAAATATATACATATATATGTATATATATATATATATATATATATACATTTCTCCGAGCTCACAACACACTACGACGAGGGGTAAAACACATACGTTTTGCAGGATGGTTAAAGTATAAATTTCATATACTAAACTCAACATAGAGCCTTGCTGTGTTATTTACAATATACACTTTGAAAATTGTAAATTGGGTGAGATAAAAAAGGCACACGTTTTCCCTTCTTTAAATACAATGTAAACATCTCGTCAAAAAGCATGCATTAATTTCATCTTACAAAAAAGGGATATTTTAGACAAAGTACTTAAATATTGTATTCCAGCAAAATATAATTCTTTCAAAAATACTTTTCCATTCACTCTAAACCGGTTGACAGTTGTTGTTGTTTTTTAAAGGGGGGCAAAGAACGACAAAGTGAGAGATTATTGTACAAAGCGATGCACAATAAACAAACAAATAAAAACAAAACAGGAACAATAAAGTGAAACAAAATAGTGGGCTTTCGCTTGTTTATACATATATATACATCGATATATATACATATATTTATATATACTGATATATATGCTGTATTCACCCTTATTCACCGCATACAATCACCACCATCACCTCGTCGCCATGACCACGGTCGCTATGGACCCTAACACTAGTAACAGTGTACCAACCCATCCCAGTGTTGCTAACAATCCGTTCCTCGCTCTGGTCCAACTGTTTGCTGGGCTGATCATGGCAAAATTAATTTTGTTCTGCAACCTTGCAGCTAAAGTCTCATTTCACATTGTATTATCTCCTCTGTGCAAAATCATTGTTTTGTCCAAGTGTAGAAATCGGATACGGTTAATCCTATATAATATGAATGCATAATACTCACGATTGCGAAAGGGAACATAGACACAAACTTAATAGTATACACCACACGTAGATGAGCATGCACAAGTACTGTACATACACACCTGCGCGCACACACACACACACACACACACACACGCACGCATCGGCAAATAGAAACTCACAAAGAATAATCACGCACACACAACTATTCTCATCCTTCTCAGCGCGTCTATCTGTCTTCTGTTCTGTTCTTTCTCTTCTGTTTCAGTAGCTTCACGTCGTATTTTCCGAAATACTTTGCCATCACTGAGGTGCGAGAGACGCGGTACTGGTCCAGATCACCGGGTCTTACAAGACCCGGTATCTCTTGAAGTTTTGGCCCACAAAATGAGAATAAAATGAGAGAAATCAAACAAAACAACACTGACAGAAAGCAGTCAAAATGTCACCTTAACCAACCACCGAAGTGTCGGTTTGTTTTTCGCAACAGGTACCTAAAAAAACAACAAAAATATTTGTACAGGAGCTGAGGAGAAGGTGAGTGCAGCGTTTTTATACCTGTAAATGTTACGCCAGGTATTTATGTCATGAAGCCGTTTGCTTAAAGCACTATCGCGACTGTAGGTGTTTTATTTTTTTTTTGTGTTATTTTTTTGTTAAAGTTTTATTTTTTTTCGGATTACATTAAGATAATAGAGCGTAGGGATTGAGCCCGCGTCCAAAGTGAGTATTCGGGATGGAGCGCCTGTGAAGTTTACTGTACATATTTACGTTATAGTTTGCATGGCTTTAGTAGAAAAAAGAAGCACCGTAAATGTAAAACGTCTGGGCTCGTCGTTTAAAAACGACAAACCTGGCGTCACACCTTGTATGAAAACGCTATGTTGTTATTCATATTATTATTTGTTATTATTTCTGGGAAGAGACGATACGTGGTGAGTTCACTAAGGGCTGGTTTCGCTTCATGGAGAGTAGAACGGAACAATAGGGACGGACAAGTATGGAGATCACATAAATAACTGTCCTTACTAGTATATAGATGCACCTTCGGTCTAACCGCCATCACTACTGAAGTCTGGAACTTTTCATTTCTAGCGTTTGAACGAAGAAAATATTTTTTTCCCCCCCACTGAGAAAAAAAAGTAGTACTCATCCTGAAATGGGTGTCTTACGTGCATTTTGCTCAAGCTTACCGCCAAACGATAGAAATGTTATATTTTTTTAAAACAGCATTAGCTCTGAGGTTTTGCATATTAGTTCTGATTGTATTGTGTTTTGCATTTTTTCTTATTTATAAAAAGGGTTTTCTGAATAAAGAGTTGAGAGAGTGGTGTTCTCCCAGGTGGAGAATCTCACGGTTGGGATTATCAAGGTTAGAATTGAAGTCACTATTCAGCTAGTATAGCCCTTTAAATATAGTCAAATAGACATTTTGCCTTAGGTTTGTTTTCTCGTAAAAAACAAACAAATTAATTATTTAGCCGTGTGTTGTTACGTTACTGTAAGTCAATACGTTGCAAAGCTAAAACTAGATATTGGCTCTTTTTCTTTTGTACATATTTGAGAAGTACTGTGTTCATTTCTTTAAAGACTGCATAAGCAACTGCTAATGAGTGAGTTTTTTGTCTTTTTTTTAGTTAAATGTGAGAAAAGGTGTGTGTGGTAGTTTATGTGGAGTGTGTTTGTGCATTTCTTTCTACATACGTGGAGAAGAGTGTGTGAACTTTGTGATAATCCCTCTCACACACTACTTGTATAAATGTGTGTGTGTGTATATGTTTGCGCATGGTGCAAGGGGCGAAATGCTTCATTTTGGAAATGTATGGCTTGGTCTCCATAGAAAACACTTTGAAGTCATTGTCTTTTGGGCACGGGGGTCTGGCAAGGGGGGACAGGGGGACGGGGGGGGGCTGGGGGTGGGGTCAGGGATGATCAGTCCTATCTCACTCCCCAAGACCTTCTTCTGGGTCCGTGTGTGTGCTCGTGTGTGTGTGTTTGTGTTTGTGTGCGATGTCCTCAACTCCCAAGAACCGTTTTTTCGTTTTTTTAATTCCCGCCCACAGAAGACGGAGAGTCTTAGGGGAATACAAGGGGGGTCATCTCTCCTCCCCTCGGACGACCCCCACCCTCACTCATCTCCACCCCTGGGTGAGGGGGTGGGGCGGGCAGGGCATCGGGGGGGGGGGGAGGAAGGAGGGACACCACAGCAATGCACCCCTCTCTCCTTCTCGGTGTCCTCCGTCCTGGAGAGAGAGCTTCGATGGCGGGCGGAGGCGGCGGTGGGGGTGGAGGCGGTGGGGGTGGCGGCGGCGGCACGGTACGGCCAACGGGTTCCACGGGTTTCCAGAGAGGAGGCGATCCTTCCTCACCCTCCTCCCCCTCTTTCTCCTCCTCCTCCTCCTCCTCCTCCCCCCCCCCCCCCCCTCCGCCTTCCCCCCGCGGGCCCCTCGGCGTCTCCTCCCGGTGTCAGTGTGTGGCGTGTTGCGGTGCGTCTCTCTGGTGTCCTCCCGGTGCTCTGCGTTCCCCGTCCCGCGTGGGGGCGGGGGGGGGGGGGGGGGGGGGGGGGGGGGGCGGACGCGGTCATTTCTTGTGGAAGTACAGTGTGTGCGTGAGGCCCGACTCCACCTTTGGTATCTGGTCGCTGATGATCTCCACCAGCATGTCGGGGAACTCCACCTTCAGGGCCTCCGACTCGCGGAAGGTGTAGAAGCAGAAGTCCAGCAGGTTGCTCACCAGCTAACGAAACCGATACACACACAGAGAGACGCACACACACACACACACACACACACGCACGCACACAAAAACACACACACACACACACACACAAACAGACAGACACACACAAGCACACATAGGACCAGATACACATAGACACACACACACACACACACACACACACAGATACAGACACACACACACAAACAGTCACATGATCAGGTTTGAAAGTCGATATATATTCCACTGAGTTTGCCACTTGGGGGCACCACTGATACTTCTAAGACTTTGAATCCTATAGGAGGAGATCACCGCCATTAGCATCAATACAAAACACGGACACATGTTCGGAATCAACACTACGTCTCTTGATCTGATTATCCAGCCTTTTCATTGGCTCGGCCTTTCCACCGGGCCCAGGCCCCCTGTTGTCATTCTGTCACACACTGGCAGACCGTTGCATAAGAAGAAAAAGGCAATTTAGCCCAATTGTTGCGATGACCCCTGTATGCTGATTCAATAAAGTGGAGCTGGTATTGATTCCCTTCTGTTCCATTCACTACCAGAGCTGCTGGGCCCGGCCTGCCTGCTGCACATCAGACGCCCCCCCACCCCCCACCCCCTAGGGACAGACTGGAAATGCAATAAGCCCTATTCTGAAGCCCCAGTGCAATTAACCTGCCTAACTGAATGCATTAAGCTGAAGCCACTATATCGCCTCACTGCCAGGGACTTTTTCCACTGGAAGTGACAAGTCTTAAAACGCTGTGGACCTTGTTATCTGCATGCAGGCATCGTACATTCACCGGCCCTCACATTTATATTTACCTTAAACTGATGCTTGTTTGCTGTGTGGTCTTTTATCAGATGCTTTAGTCCAATGCGCCTTACTGTGAATTCAGTGAGGTGCCCTTAAGGAGCAGTTAGGCGTTACCGTAATGCCTACAGGTACACCTCAGCTATTGGGGATGGAAACCTGGGCCTTTCAGAGCTCCCTCGAGTCCCAAACACCCCAACCACTAAGCTCCTTTGTCTAACGCGAATATTGGGTCAAATTATGTGCAATCAATCGTACATGCCCCTGCAAACATTTAAGAAAGGTCTAGAGTCACGGCGAGAGATGGACAGACAGAGAGTCAAACTCACAGAGAGGCTGGAAGACAGACAAACAGATTTGAAGACAGAGAGACGGACAGAAAAAGAGAAAGACAGAGAGACAGACCGACAGACTGAGGGACAGACTGAGAGTAGACAAATGGACAGACAGAGACAGATGGCAGACAGAGAGGCAGACCAGCAAAGAAAGAGAGAGGCACGCAGACCGACAGAGAGATAAACACAAAGACAGAACAACAGAGACAGGAATACAGACAGGCAGAGAGACGGACGGGCCGAGGCAGACAGACAGACACACGGCCAGAGCGGCCGACAGACAGGCGGGCGGAGGGACTCACGTCGTGCATGGCGTCCAGCAGCTTGGTGAGCTGGAAGAAGCGCTGCCAGGTCTGACCAGAGTTGTTGGTGGCCTTGCCCACCGAGCGCCTCAGCTCCTTGATGTAGTTCACCCTCATCTCCTCGAACGCCGCCTGGCTCTTCAGACCCTCCTTGGGCACTGGAGAACAAACACAGGCCTGCTCGTAAAAAACCCCGGACCGCACCTCCTCTCACCTCCTCTCACCTCACCGGACCAGACCGGACCAGACCGGATCGGACGGACTGGGGCGGTGCACGGCAGGGCCAAAGCCCCGGCTGTACTGAGGACGCTGCCATGGGTCTCAACGTGACTCTGTGAACCCTGCCTACCGCTCCCAGGCTCCAGTGCAGTGCGTTTCTGTTACTTATTTGACCCCCATTTTTAAGGTGAAATCTTTCTTTCCCCTCCGAAAACCTTTTGACGGTCTGTTTGTTTGCTGGCTAGTTAGTCAAAGGTCTCTGGGTCGATATAGAGAGACAGTCTCATGATAAGAGTTTCTATCCAAAGGGAGTCGAAGTCGTGGCACGTTCGTGGTATGGTTCAGTTACAAGATAAGATACCGTTTTATATACAGTCAAATATATACATACATAAATAGGCTATTGAACTATCTATCCGGGCCTATCAGTGTTTATACTTTGCATGTTCAGTGATTTTCTGAATAAAAATGACCAAATGAGCCTGGCTGTGCACATTGGTCATAGCTCTACAACATAGAACGATTCCCAGAGCTGCGCCGCGATCGAATCCCCCACCAAGTCCGACGGGGCACTCGACAGCTTGTAGATCAGAGAGCTACAACACATAGCCGCAAGAAACATGACACACTTCCTCACGTCTCCGCATCCCACAAACAAAAGTTGTTTGTCGTCGTATTCCATATCCAAACCGACGCACAGCGCGCAGCCAGAAGGAAAGCTCTTTGAGGCCAGAGACAAATCTTGACTTTCCCTTTCTGTTTTTCTCCATCTATGCCATGGTTCAAAACGTTTCCGGCTTTGGGGGACCGGCGCTTTGAAAATATGTGATTAAGAGAAGTCAAAGGGGCCACACATCGGGGGCCCCTGCGAATCCGAGTGAGACTGAGGAGGCGGGGGGCCTCTGTGGCCCCCGGCAGCGGCCCCCGAGGCAGTTGGTTTAGCAGTCACAGTGTGGCTCAACATGCCGAGCAGAGCCGAGGGCTCGTAAAAATTTTACGGCCACATTTTTTACAGGTATTACATAAAACATTTAAAAAATGAAATTGTGGGGCATATATGCGTGTGGATTCGTTTTCACAAAATAACCCCAATGTACCAATAGAAGTTGTAATTACTGCAAGTTGTAATTAATTATCTTCTTTTTTTTCCTGTTCTCGGTTGCTTGTTCTCGTTTTTAATTAGGAAGCTTCAAATGAAATCACAATCTACCTGGGGCATTACAGCCCAAAGTAGAAAAATAAGAACTAGCTGCGAATAACAAACATTTCATTTTCGGGAAAACAGTTGGAGAAAGAAAATATTTCTCAAGGAAATACAAACCTACGTCGTGTCGGAAAAGGAACAGCATCTTTATAAAACATGATAATTGTAGCTCTGTATCTCTATATTTATTCCAGTGACTAGCCCACGGTCTCCGTTTCATTTTGCCATGCATACATCTGCATGGTGGGGGAAGCATTTCAACATCCTCTGGCTCACAGAGACAAGGAATTGAAGCTGTACCGAGTTTTAGGATTATTCCCGCACACACGATACATGTACGTACGCCTACCGATAAAACAACACGGTTCTCTTTCCGTGCTGCCACATCCATCTTTGTCTCAGAGTTTTTGTTCCGAGACAAGGACAGAAGGAGAGACGTGGATACAGGGAGGCTAGCTTTCGGCAGAGAGGACAAAGTCACACAGAAAAGTTTTTTTACGAACTTGACTTTGAGCCAATGGCTGGCTGATTAAGAAACACCTCACTTCTCCTGAGGTGCCCCTTGGATTGGCCTCTCGCAAAAAACCTTCAATTATCCTACAGCCGCGGCTAAGACCTCAAATACAGACCTGAATAATCAAGGCAGACACTAATACACTGTCGTCCACCGCTACATTTAGCACAACGCCAACGCCACCACCGCTTCGGAAACGAAACCGCAACAGAAAGCAAAACGCGGATCGTATCGTGTGCTAGATTTAAGCGTTGCCAAAACCAGTCCTGCACACTTTCTATCCATCGCTGGGTCCGTGAAATGTTAACACAACCTGCTCCGGCCAATATTTCCTGATCGAGGAAATCTGAATAAACAGAGAGAGGAAAGGAGAATCAATGCTGAAACACACGGGGGACCTACGCCCACGCAGGAGACGCCGGCTACGCTGTGGACGCGACATGACGGCAACGTGCTAAAACCCAGCAACGTGTTCCAATCCTCTTGTTGTTCTCCTGCTGACCCACATACTCCCTGATTAGAAACCGGCCTGGCATTTAGGGATGGGGGGTGGGGGGGACGGGGGGGCACTCTTGCTAAATGGGCGAATTCAACTATTGTCACCGGCGACAACAGCGGGCAAGTGCCGAAGACATGAACCGGCTGGTGTTTTTCTCGTCAGGAGCCGAAGTGCGATTTAAGCGCACGGTAAAAAGATAGATACACGCTTTTGATATTTTGTCTGTGTCTTTCTCAACAGATTTTGGTTTGACAGTCAGGGAGAGACAAGATGCTTCCTGCTCCATGAGGCCGGGACATGCCCTGATTGACAGCTCTGTTGATGGTATAATACCTCACACCGTTCAGAGTCACAGTATAATGGGCCCGGGAGCCATATTACAGAGAACACAGGAGAAGCCAATGAATTAAAAAAAAAGCATGCAAGGGCAATTATCCAAACCTTTCATCGATGCAAGTGATAACAGATATCAACGTGTTTTATTCACGTCACAGTTTGCATTAAAGGCACCCAGTGCAACTTTATGTAAACATTCAATGAAAAATAAACATTCAATTTCTAGTATTTTTTACACGTAGTAAGTTTCAATAATTCCATACCATTACATATCGACATTCAAGGAGCAAAGATGAGACGTCGTTGTGTGGTGAGAACTGATAGAAAATCGTAAACAACAACAATCGCCGGTGGGGAGAAGCCATTTTTCCATTGACTGGAAGCCTGCTTTATTTATTGTAGGTTACAAAAAATAAAGAAAATGGCGGCATTGTTGTTGTTATCGATTTTGTATCAGTTCTCACCACACAACGACGTCTCATCTTTGCTGCTTAAATGTCGGTATGTAATGGCATGGAGTTATTGAAACTTACTACGTGTAAAAAAGACTAGAAATTGAATGTTTATTTTTAAGCCTCGAAAGTTGCACTGGGTGCCTTTAAAGGTGGAATAGACAAACTACGCTTCATTTTATAAATGTATGTACTGTTAGAAAGGTTGTAAAAAAATAAAGTCAGTTGTGGGGGGTGGCAGGGCGTGGGAATGCTCTGTCTGTGCTTCTTTGTTGAGGTGAGGCATTGTGACTGGGTCAGGGCCTCCAACTTCTCTACACAGGTTCACATCAGACACCAGAGGCTCAGTGAAACCTTAGCCAAGGTCAGAGAGGAAGAGCCTCTCT
>NC_082384.1:16629285-16634285 GCF_031168955.1 Gadus macrocephalus
TTTAGGTCAGATGACAGATATAGCAGCACTTGTTTCATGTAACACTCATGACCGAGTGGATACGTTGAGACGGTTTCATACCACAAGTAAAAAAGTAAGCAATTTAAGAAGCTGGGGTTAATTGGGATCACGTGAGATTCATTCATTGATTATCTTTCTGTTTAGGATTTGAAGCTTGGCAGCTCACTCACTAACTCACTCACACACTGACTCTATGTGTGAGGGTCGATTGCATTGCAACCGTTCCTGGAAGGAGACACCCCTCTGCTGTGTGCCTGCTCAAGGCGTCGTCCCTCTGGCTGTGTCAGAGTTCATCCCTTACCCTTCGGAGAGCTCAGAGTCTGGGCGGTGCGGGAGTCTACGTGTCCTATGGGCCCGCCGGAGCCCCTCTGAGACTCACTGTAATCAACGGCTATACAAAGACAATTGACCTGACTTGACTTGTTTCGCGCACACACATACTCACCGACTCGCTTACTCACTCACTCACTCACTCACTCACTCGCTCGCCTCATAAATACCACAACAGCTCAGCCATATGAGAGGAGCAACCCGTCCGCTGAACAACAGCATGAGCCGGGAAGGGAAGAGGGAGCCGGTGAGGCGGAACTCAGCCTGCAGGAACACAAGTCCGAGAGATCCACCACTCAACCCAGGCCACGGCCGAGTGGGCCCAGACCACATATGTCTCTTCCCCGCAGGCACATACGCATGCACGCGCACACACACACACACACACACACACACACACACACACACACACACATCAGGTACGCACGTGCGTCCCATACACACAGACGCACGCACACAATCAGACACTTGCAAACACACAGACACACACACACAATCAGACACTTTCGCATACAGACACATACAAACACACACACACACACAATCAGACACTTTCGCATACACACACACACACCACACACACACATGCACACACAATTAGACACTCGCACATACACACACACACACACACACACACACACACACACACACACACACACACACACACACACACACACACACACACACACACACACACACACACACACACACACACACACACACACACACATATTGTAAACACTCTCAATCTTAGAGTCCAGTGTGGTGAAAATACCCTAATATCGTACCGACAACCGAAACAACAGTTCCCCCAGCATTAGTGTCATTTGATGTATTTTTCATCACGCCATTGCCTGGCCAATTGACACCAAGCGGGCAATAATTCCACCCAATCGCAAACGAGCAGTTGCAGTTCCAGTTGTTCCCCGGAGGAGGTGCTGACCCTGAGGATTAATTCTGGCGGTTACTCTCTCACCGTCGACACACACAGACACACTCTTCTCTCTTTCTCTGTCTCTTTCGCTCTCTGTCTGACTCACCCACCCAAACACACACACACGCACGCTCGTAATATAAAACTAAATCTGAATTTAAGTAACAGAAGAATGGCAGGAAGCATCTGGTGTCCAGATGCAGTGGAAACATGGCAGCACTTATCTGCAGCTGCCGCTTCCATTTATATCCGCCGTCATTTAGGAGGACTTCTGGAGCATAATCATCCAAGGTAAACCAAGGCTGTGTTTTACTCGTCATATAGAGTAACCCGCCAGCCTATGTATGGGCTTAGATGGTGGATCATCCCCACGTTATGTTAACAGTAACACGATTAAACATTGAGTTGCTGGTGCTACCATGAGTGACCGTACAATATATATATACATATTTTATATGTATAAAATATAAGACTGCTGCTTTCTGACCAGGTGGAGAGCAGTACGTTCCTGCTGAAAGGGGTATGATGGAGTTGTTTTGCACCGGCATCGGGCTGGGTTTGTGTACACTGCTTTGAAAAAAGTACTGCAGCATTGTTCTCTACAACAACTCTGGTGCTGGTGTTTCAGAATGTCTTCACACACACTTTTCTTTTCTGTAAATCAATTTTGCTGAATCACTGCCTTAAAATGAGCTCTTGGATTTTTTGGTGGGAGAGAGAGGGCAAGAGAAAGGGAGACAGGGGGAGTTGAGAGATATAGATGGAGAGGGAGAAGGTAAGAGAGAGAGAGGAAGAGAGGGAGGGAGGGAGAAAAATAACCTGTAGCGATCTCCTCCCACTCAATCCCTCTCCGCCATCCTTTCCTCTCTCTCCCTCTCCCTCTCTCTCTCTCTCTCTCTCTCTTCTTTTCTCCCGTTCACATACTCAATCAAACAGTCAGTGGCTATGGCAGAGACACAGGAATGAATACTAATCTTAAACTAAAAAACTTGAACGTAATGAGATTGAGTTATGCCCAGGGGTGTACTGAAGGGTAAACACACTTAAACTCTATTTACCCACCTCTTAAAAACCTAAAATAGCATTTATAGTTATCACCACCATGCAGTGTCCACACAAACCCTAGCACATAGCTTAGCAGGAGGTAGCCATGACGGCAGAATGTTAAACATTGAATTGGTCTATTTTGGTTCTCTTTTTAATGGCCACTAGGGGTTGTTTGTTTGCAACAGACTCAGCCCATGTAGAGTTTATCAGGAATAAGCTCAACTTCTATTTCAATAGAGTTTACTTTATTAACACCTCTATCTCCTAATCCAAACTGTGTGGGTGTCTTTGGTACATATTTTTACATGAGATCATTATCGAAACCCTTACCCTAACACAGCCCTTTCAATATGTCGGCAAACAGAGGGGGGGTGTGTCTGTGGGCTGATTGGCAGGTCACAGTGACCGTGGTGCATTTCCTGGCTCGGTCTGAGCGAGGTTCCACGCTCTTATTTCTACTGTAGTTTTCCATTGAAGATTGCGCCGCCTTAATACAAACTTTATGTATTTTTAACCATCCTTCAAATGTTACGATTGTTTTTTTACAGCCTTGAGAGTTCTAGTCGGGACTCGCAGGAATCCGTGGAGGTTGGGGAATACGCACTTTTTATTCATAGACACAGGAGCAGCTGGTAGATGTATATTCTGGGTTGTTATTGTGGACTTTTTTATTATTGCAGCATTATTGTTATTACATTCAATATGTTTCGACATATATGTAAAAAAAATACTTCGATTTAGAGAGTTATAGAGGAACCCGTTGTGTTATTCTCCATTTCTAACCATAATAACGTCTCACAACAGAGGAGGAAGGGTATTGTTATTTGCTCCACTGCTCATATGCTGTCTGTCTGTCCATCTGTTTATCTGTCTGTCTGTGCGACGCAAAAAACGTATCCGTCCTCTCTTTCTCTCTCTCTCCCCCTCTCTCCCTCTTACTCTTTCTCCCTCTCCCTCTCTCCCTCTCTGATCTCAGAGAGGGTTTTGGCTGGGAGTGAGTGAGTGGATATTTAATGAATGCCTTAATGCTCCGAGTCAATAAGCACTAAGTAACTATGGAAACAATTATACACAGCCTGCCCTCTGGTCCCATGCAGCCTTCAAATACCAAACCCAGGGAGAGATAGCGTTGGCATCAGAGCACGGCCATTTTACTCATCTGACGCTGACTAATTGATGGAAAGAGAGAGAGAGAGAGAGAGAGAGAGAGAGAGAGAGAGAGAGAGAGAGAGAGAGAGAGAGAGAGAGAGAGAGAGAGAGAGAAGAGAGAGAGAGAGAGAGAGAGAGAGAGAGAGAGAGAGAGAGAGAGAGAGAGAGAGGAAGAGCGAGGGAATAAGTGTGAGGGAGAAATAAAGAGAGAGAGAGAGAGGAAGAGCGAGGGAATAAGTGTGAGGGAGAAATAAAGAGAGAGAGAGAGACTCATTCTGTGGCCCAGTTCCAGGAAATACTTTGATTCACTCCCTCAACGTTTGCTCATTTTTTGCAGAGTACATGCACTTAAAATCCATATTTCACCTTGTTTGTTATTTTCCTTTGTTTGATTTTGAAATTGCTTTGGCAATGTGATTGTTTATTTGTATTTGGATTGTAATTGAATTTAATTGAATGAATTTATTTTATTTTATTGAGAGAGAGAGACAGAGCTAGAGAGATAAAGAGAGAGAGTTAGAGAGAGAGCGAGAGAGAGGGAGAGAGAGAGAGAGTTAGAGAGAGAGAGAGAGAGAGAGAGAGAGAGAGAGAGAGAGAGAGAGAGAGAGAGAGAGAGAGAGAGAGAGATAACTAACCAAAGACAACACATCGGGCAAAGGAGGGAGGAGAGACAGAGAGGAGAGCATGTGTGTTCTGTTGTGTTGTGCGCCTCTTGACCTGATAAAAGGCAACAACAAAGACATCCCAGGCATCGACACCCATGGCGCTGACACCCAGCCAGGCACTGAAACCCGGGCCCCGAGACCCGTCGACGTCACAGCAGCACGCGTGTGACATCCATCCGGCGCCAACCAATACCTCCCGCTGACGCCTGTCCACAGGACGGCCGTGGAGCGGTACACGGGGCCCGTCCATCACAGGGGACAGCAGGGGGCCTCGTTAGCGGCGTCCCATACGATCGCCTCTCCTTCCTGTCTGGGTGGATGCTGTGTACTGTAGATCTGCTGGGAAAGAGGACTTTTGGGCCCTTAATCGCTTATTCATTTTAATATCGAGAGTAAAATATTTGAATGCTGTTATACTAATTTGTAGTTGTATTATTAGTATTATTTATATTATTGTTATTAGCAGTAGTATTAGTATTATTTACATTACTGTTATTAGTGGTAGTATTAATACGACTTACATTACTGTTATTACTAGTGGTATTAGTATTATTTACATTATTGTTATTAGTAGTAGTATTCGTATTATTTACGTTAATATTATTAGAAATAGTATTAGTAATATTACTTTATTGTTATTAGTAGCAGCATTACTACTATTAATATTATTGTTATTAGTAGTAGTATTATTGACATTATTTTTATTAGTATTAGTAGTAGTAGTAGTATTTATTTTATTGTTATAGAAGTAGCATTTGTTCTATTTACATTATTGTTATTAGCAGTAGTATTAGCATTAATATCATTATCATTTTTGTATTCTCCATGACTCATTTCATCATCCACAGTTATTC
>NC_082384.1:16639285-16646785 GCF_031168955.1 Gadus macrocephalus
CATTGTGAAATGTGTAATGATGGTATGGCGTTGTGCTGGGTTTAAATCCAGCAGGGCTATAGATGGCTCTCTGGCTACCAGGGTTTCTGGCTGCAGCTACACTCCTGCTGCTGACAGTGATGCTAACACGACCAGAGTCCCTCTGCCGCCTGCCTAGCCCTCAGCTAAACCCAAATGATCTCCCGTTTCCAAGCGCTTCCTTCCGCTCCACTGGCTCTTGACTGTGCCGTCCCTCCCGCCTCCTCCTCCTCCTCCTCCTCCCTCCCTCCCCGGCCTCCTCCACCTCCCCTTCCTCCCTCCCTGCACCTCCTCTTCCCTCCTCTTCCCTCCTCCACCTCCTCCTCCCTCCCTCCACCTCCCCCTCCCTCCCTCCACCTCCTCTTTCCCGCCCTTCTCCTCCTCCTCGTTTGCTCCACTCCCCCCCCCCCTCTCCCCCCATGCCTGTGTCTCAATCCTTTAGCTCTCTTTCCACTTATTCACCAACACGCCCCCACACAGACACACACAAACACAAATACACATAGTAATTTGTATCGCATGCACACACATTCACACACGCACACACAGGCACACACACACACACACACATACACACACAAGCACACACACACAGACACACATGCATAATGCCCTGATGGAATGAGATCTCATGTGAAGTGACCCTGCATGGAGGATGCAGATATATGAGATAATGCCATTAGAGCTGAAATTGTTTGTACCTCTGAGACCGTCCTTGTGTGTGCATGCATGTGGGCTCATTACTGTATATGGGTCACTATTTATCTGCATATCACCGTGCGGTTTCACTTTTTTTCATCCACCGTCATTTATTCACGACTGAGCGGAATAAAACGTGTGAGGGGGCACCACCGTGACTCGTGAGCCCCTCTTCTTTTTTTTTTAACAAGGCTCGCCGTCAACGGGAATTCACCACGGTGCCGCATTTTTTAAGCATTAAAAAAAAAGAGAAGCACACAAAAAGAGGAGCCCGCATGAGTGCGCACCGTGCCTGTGTCCGGGATGGAGCAGAAGTTGTTTTGCGAGCGAGCAGAAGAAGTGCGCAGTGTGTCTGTGTGGCTGCTGCCAGGAGCCGGGGTGGAGAGCTGCAGGAGGCAAGCAGCAGCTGTAGTCCCACCACTATTTCTGGCTAAATCACATGACCGTTACATAAGCCCATTTTTCTTGCTCTAAAAAACAGTAAACTGCGACACAGGAAACACAACGCAGCCCTCCTCCTCCTCCTCCTCCTCCTCCTCCTCCTCCTCCTCCTCCCTCATCCCTCCTCCTCCCGCCAAACGCCCCCCCCCCCCCCCCCCCCCCTCCAACACCACGATCTATCCACACGCGCACACTCACACACACACATTCCGGAACATTACACACGCACACACACACACACACACACACACACACACACTATCAAACACTATCCCTTCCAAAAGACACACACACATAGACACACAAACACACACACAATCCCACCAAATAGACGCGAAAAAAAACAAAAAACTACACACACACATTCCCGCTTGAATGGGTCGGCCAAACGTCAGTATTTGATTAAAAAAAGGAAAGTCCTTCTGTCCAGCGACCCGTTTGTCTTCTCCTCTGAATGTTTTTGTTGGAGATGAAACACACACACAGGCTAGAGGAGCTGCAGCGGACAGGGATGTAAAGTTGGTGTGGGAGTTTGAGCAGAACTAATTAATTTAGTGCAACTCTTTTTTTTGTAGATCTATCAATGTAACCCTTTCACTTATTAATTCACAAACTCTGTGTGAGTGTGTGTGTGCATACCTGTGTGTGTATGTGTGTGCACATAATGTGTATGTGTGTGTGTGTGTGTGTGTGTGTGTGTGTGTGTGTGTGTGTGTGTGTGTGTGTGTGTGTGTGTGTGTGTGTGTGTGTGTGAGTGTGTGTGTGTGTGTGTGTGTGTGTGTGTTCGGGCCTACTAGTGCGTGTGTGTGTGTGTGTGCCTGCCTGCATGCCTGCCTGCGTTTGTGAGTGCACATAAAAAGCCCAATTTTTCAGATAGTCGTGGTCTGCTTGTATCTTAGAGGGATCTCGTTTTGTGCAAAATTCTTATAATTCTCTGTTTTTGAATTCTTTGGACAAAAACATCTATTTTTATGTATTTTTATTTTAAATAAATCTTCCCATGTGAAGCAACGACATTGGTCTCACATCAGACGATGCAGCTGCAGTTCATTTTCAACCCGATGAAGAACCGGCAGGACTTCCACACGGCGCTGCGTGAGTGTCGTCTCGTGTTCATAACTCACCCAATTACTCGATAGCGTAGTAACCCTTCACGGCGCCGGCGGTGGCTCCTTTATGCCTGGTGATGTCACAACGTGGCAACCGCCTGCTAGGTAAACTCTGTTGTGTGTCAACTCCCACATACATCAGAGATTAAGTGGGAAACACAGGGGCCTATGGGAGCGCTGCTTTAACAGTAATCGCGCGTGCGCATGTGTGTGTGTGTGTGTGTGTGTGTGTGTGTGTGTGTGTGTGTGTGTGTGTGTGTGTGTGTGTGTGTGTGTGTGTGTGTGTGTGTGTGTGTGTGTGTGTGTGAGTGTGTGTGTGTTCATCGATACTCCAGGGACATGCTCCAATGGATTCAACGATGCGATTTAATCCTTGAGACGATACCTTTAGATTGTCCTGAAGTGTGCTCCTGTGTGTTTGTGTTTGAATGTGTCCGTGTGTGTGTGTGCATGCACCTGTGTGTATATGTTTGTGTGTGTGTGTGTGTGTGTGTGTGTGTGTGTGTGTGTGTGTGTGTGTGTGTGTGTGTGTGTGTGTGTGTGTGTGTGTGTGTGTGTGTGTGTGTGTGTGTGTGTGTGCGTGCCTGCATGTACGCATGTGTGTGTCAGTGTGTGTGTTTGAAAATAACTTCCTAGATGGATGACCTACTTTTATCCTGCAGCAGCAGCACCTACCACAAGAAAAAAAAAAAACTCACTAATAGCTGCTGGCGAATGGGAGTCACTGGATAGCATATAACTAACGGATTAATGCTATTCCCTCGTCACAATGCATTCCCTGACGTGTCCGATGTGATCATGCACCATTGTGTGATTGTGCATTAAGTTATCTCATGTTGCGTGCCACTAAGCAACCAAATACAAGGGAAAACAATAAAATGGCAAACAATACGAAACAGGTGTCGCGCATTTAGTGGTATTGTCCCCACCCTCCCGGCCGCTCAATGTCAAACAACGACCCCGGGAGTGTTCGGCAAATGGCGGCAGTCAAAGCCGTGGGTGGCGCCTGCATCCCTCGCCAAGCCCAGGACCAGCTGTGGGGGGGAGCTGGGGATACGGCACCCCATCGATGGAGCTACACTATCTGGGACTTTAGGAAGTAGGCTATGGAATCCAATATGGCCCCCGTTAGAAGCGGCTGCTTTGTTTTGAATAAATTCCATTTTTCTCTGATGATATATCTGAAGTTTGATGTCGGATATCTGAGTTTACTGTTTTGTTTTTTTCTTTCAATATCTCTAGGCCTTCTCAGGGAGAGCTCTCGTGCTTCTGTGTTTTACATAGATCACTGTCGTTGCTTTTTGTTTTACTTTGAGCTGTTATTTGCATAGCTAACGTTTAGGACTAAGAACCATGCCCGATTACTGTACATTCAAAGACTGAGAGAGAGAGAGAGAGAGAGAGAGAGAGAGAGAGAGAGAGAGAGAGAGAGAGAGAGAATCCCCCACCACTCCAAAACCACCACAAAATTATTGGAAAGTATAACTGCGGTAGTTTCCCTCTTTTGCATTGTGTCAATAATGCACCATTAACGGCCCGTACAATACCAGGGTGTTTGATACAGCCGCCCCGCCTGCACACGCCTTGAATTACCAATGTAGCCAGTGGGAATGTCCAAATATTCAGAAAGATGAAGAGGAAATCTCTACCCTCATGGATGCCCCATCCCAAAAACAAACGCACACCAATTATGGGACAAAACAATATGGGTGTGGAGCCTGGGATGGGTCTGTTGTCGCAGACTAAAGTAGTTACCCGCATCAGTTTTGTGGAACCACTTTTGCTCCAAACGGTAGGAAGAGACAGAGGCCTTTAGACACCCCGGAGACTACTGCACTACGGATCCCATAAGTCAAGACACATGGAGGAAACTGTGTTTCGACGTGCACCCGTGTGTATGTTGGCCCGGACTAAATTGTTTGTCTGCTACATCTTTCATTCAACATGCATTCAACCAAAACTTTGTAGATACAGTATGACTTGAGATGGCGGTGTTTACTTCCAATGCCTGTGCATGCATGTGCAAGGATTTTTGCATGTGTGGGTTTGTGTGTGTGTAATTATATATCTGTGTGTGTGTGTGATATTGTACATGAGAGTGAATGTGTGTGTGAGTGTGATGGTCCGTGTGCTTGTCTGCACGCATGCACGCCTGTGTACAATCTCTCATCAAAGGAGACTCCGTGGGACATGTGTTGCACGGTTTGCGATCAAGACAAGAGCGCTGTGTGGCTGCCTCCCAACTGGAGCCCTCGCTGCACACAACCTGAGGCATTCAATCCAGCGCGGGTGGGAGGCGGATTATTCCGACAAAGCCTTCTAATTGGACGGCGGGCCTGCCCGTCAGAGCATTAACAGTACAGCACTTGTCCTCAGATGACTCTGGCCCCGGCTGCCAGGGAGGCGGAACTAAGTAATAGGGGATTTTTTTTTCTCTTTTTTTTATTTTCTCAGTTTGACACCAGCGCCATAGAAACCGTGACCTAGCCACGCTACAGTCAACACCAAAAAGGAGGCCATAACTAGGTCGTTACCGAATAGTTCTGGGAACCTTTTTTTAACGACCACGAGGCCAGCAACGCACAGCGGGGAACAATGATTGTGTGCGACTTGTATGCGAGCTCAGTGTTGTTTACTTGTGTACCGTTACTGTTACGGGTGTCCCACTCCAGGCATACCGAGCTCTTGATGACATGCTAGCAATACGCTGGCGTACGCGCCTGGAGTTCTTTGAATCGTCCAGCGCTCCACATGAAGTGGTTTTTATTGAGAGCAGCTGTCTTCTATCAACAAGCCAGACCTGGGCACTCCTTCTTCTCTCATTGGTCGATGCACTTTCTTTTGTTTGATGGTTTACGTTTATATATCCATGCTATAATATCAAACACTTCTCTCCCCAAATGCAATGTCAGACATATAGAAACCAGAGCTAATCACAGACTAAAGCCAGCAGATCAGGGGAACCTTCTTCAGGCCAGGATCCGTTGCAGTTATGCTGGTCTGGGCTGTGTTATTTCTGTCTGGAAACCGCCGGTTTCTTTTGACACTTTAGCCTCTGGTTGACAAATTGAGCATTCTGTTCATGAAAATGACTTTATTTCTTCAGCAGCAGAAAATAGTCAAAAAGAGTAGTCCTTCCTCGAAAACACACAGAAAAAAAACATTCAGTGCTGCTTATGTGTGTGTTTGTGTGTGGATATGTGGACAGGGAAGGCACCATGCACTGGTGGATAGCTGCAATGAATGTGTGTATCATTAATTCATATTGATTACATTTTTGTGACTATCATTAATATTAAACACAGTTGCAAATATTGTCCTATTAATTGTTATCTCTATAGGGGTGTACCTATAACACAGACTTTTTATTGGAAGGTTCTAAACTCAATCTGTCCGAGACAATCTGATTGGTGGATGGATCGATCTGAACAACATCCCAGCACTTCAAGGTAGAAGTCTCTCTCTAACAATGGTCAAACGCAGAGAAATCCGAGACGGTGGGCCTAAGGCTCCGTCCCATTGCATGTCATTGGCGTCCTATGTCCTTTACCTCTTGGGAACTACTCGGAAAAACAATAATCCAGTAAAGATCTAATTTATTGATTCTTTCAATATCTATCTTGCTATCTACAATGTGTTACTTTGACAAGATGCTCCCGCAAGCCACCGAGTTGATTCTGTATTTCCCACGCATTGTTTTATCTATTTTTGTACCCGCCCGAGATAACGACGCCACCTGCGATCGATAGTGTTTCCCACACATTGACTTTTGTGTGCACTATTTGAAATGGGTACAATCTTATTTCATTGTGGAGCTGTGCGTAACACATGTGTGCCCGCTCTAGCTCTCTCTCTCTCTCTCAGCAACACGATGACAATGAGGCGTCTGTGGACAGCCCCTCCTCTCCGCGCATACTCTGACATCACAGCAGGATCCTGCACCCTGGAAGGATTTTGGCCGTCATCTGAACCTCCCTGCTGAGAAGACGGTTCTATGGCGGTTCTATGATTCTATGATTTCATTCATAGATATTCACTAGTATGAATTCATCCAATGAATTCATGATTCATTCATAGAATCAATCCGGAGTTCACAAATCAGTAAAAGGAATGCCCAAAATACGAATCGAATCGAATACACTGTCTAAATCTCGTTAAATCTTGTGTTGGTGTGAATAAAGTCCACCAACATGGAAAGTCTGTTTGATTTGTATTATAAACGGTCTATGTGCGGTACAACCACAACAGAGCTTTACTGGCCACGCAGTTCTTTACTTGATTTTGACTGTTGTGTAGGGGATACACGTTCAACAGCCATTTGAATCCATTGGGAACGTGCAATGTCTCTGGTTTAATTGTTTTGGATAAGGCTATTGTTTAGGGGAGAGTACCTTCTAATTCTGCTCTATAGAGAGGAGAGCTGCTGCCAGACTGCCTCCCGGGCAGGTATACACCACTTGAACCACACGGTACTCATGACGGTGAACGTGTCTTTAGTTCCCCTCTTCACATTACTGTAATTCAGGGTCTGAATATCTGTTGAACATCCAATATCTTTATTTTAGAAAAATCCCCCCCCCCCCCACACACACACACACTCCCATCAGCTACCACCACAAGTAGAATCTCAATAGAAGACACAAGAGCAGATGGCTTATTGTTAAGCTCTCATGCCATGTAGTCAAAAGGTTGTGGGTTCAAACCTGACAATTCCAATATTAGTAGCGTCATTGAAAGTTACTAGGGAAGTCTCACGTCTATAGTGTATTGGCTAGTGTGTTTGACTCCCAGCTCGAACTTACTAAATCTGGTTTAAGCTGCTTAAAATTAAGCTACTTAGAATCAAGCTGCTCATATTTAAGGTGCTGGAAATTAACCGCCTAGAATGAAGCTACTTATAATAAGCGGCATATATAAACATTATCGATAGATATGAGATGAATTAGAATAAATGCCGAAACGATAAATTGTAGATAAATGTCTAACTGGATTCAACTTTAAGATAAAAGTATATATTTGTTGGAAATTTTCAGTTTGTAATGGTGAATCACACTCACACCTAAAAATAGGGGACCTTACATTATAAGATTTCTTAAATTTTAAGTCCACTTGAAATTGCTTTGAATTTAAGCAGCTTAACTTCTAAGCAGTTTTAAGTGTGCCTCAAAATGCATCTGTTTAATTTTAAGCTGAATGATTTCAAGCATCTTACATATTAGATGCTTATTTTTAA
>NC_082384.1:16649285-16651785 GCF_031168955.1 Gadus macrocephalus
TATGGGGTGGCAGTTAAATAAGTAATATCCAAACACTTTTCTTTTTTTTTTGATCTTTTTTTTTTCACACCGTTACTCTTTCTATTTTGCAGCTTAATTTGATTTTAATTACGGTTGGTAGGCTACAGTGCATATGAAATGTGTTTGTTTACTCTATTGACAAGCTAATGTATTTGTATTGATAAGACAAAAGTAGCCTGAATCATTGGGGTGGAAAAACTGTTTTCCTGTGATAACATGCTCTGAAGGCATTCGCCAACATCGGAAATTTGATCTTACACTTGTTTTTTGTTAGATAAAAGGTGGATTGTGGGAAAAAATTTCCTGGCCTTCGTTCTAAATATATGCACTTCAAAAAAATTTGTGCGCACTGATTATTTGTATAGCCTAAGGGACAAGGCTTCAGCATCTGTTTCAGTAGAACTACTAACAAATTAATGACTGAAAGGCCATATATTGCCAAAGGTACATAGCCATCAACTTTAGCCAAGATCAACTCTGGCAAAACTCTTAATAGATAAAAAGCTGACAAAGAATGGAAACGTGAAGTAGAAATTACAAAAATATCTGTTGAATGCCTTTTTGCAAAAATGCCCTTTTCCTGCCATTCCAATTGCTTAAAGGGGTTCTTGGACTGAAATCTGAAGCTGTTTACATATTCTCTAACCAACAAGTGTATTTGGTCTAAGGGTGTTTGAATCCGCAATGTTCCACGTCCGTACCTGTAGGCACCCTTGAGCAAGACACCCCGACCCCTTAACGACGCGGGTCTGAATCCACTCTGAATCCCTGTGGAGAGCAACGGTTCCTACCTTCCACCGCTCTTTTGAAGAACACCTTGCAGCTCCCACACGTCACCACGCCGTAGTGGCACCCGGACGCCTCGTCCCCGCACACCAGACACACTTTGGCCGTCGATGAAGGTTGTCTTAGTGACGAGCTGGAAGGAGAGACAACAAAAAAGACACGTGATGCAACATTTTATTTACAAATCAGACATAAATCAGGAAGCGGAAGACACACAGCGACACTCTTGGAGGAGGCCGACCAAAGCCAGGTGGCTTCCTCACTCCTGTCCATCTCCTGCTTTTATGGCCTTCGGTACAGTAGCGGCAGAACACGACCGTAAATGTGTCAACTGACGACAAAGTCTCGAGGACTCTGAACTTCTGTAATTTATCTCTTGGTGCGGCTCATAAAATAATTCATTAGACTAAGTAAAGCAAACCTATTCACAGGTGAGACAGCGGACAGAGCAGGCCAGTCTAAACGAGTGTAAGGTTACTGTTGTCACTATCTGCCCTCGTAACACTACCGACGGCCCGTATAGAACAGAAGCTAATTCGGTGTTAGACGAATAGACAGCTAAAACACTTTTTGAAAGCCTGCAATAAACAGTAGTGTCAGTGTCGACTGTCACTGTGAAAGCCTCATACGTTTTTCCCATTGAGAATCGACCGTTGAATCTTAGAGTCATAATCACTTCAATAAGGCCGTCGTGGGACAACAGTTTTATTTTAGTTTTGATTTTCTTTGTCTTAACTTCTCTTTGTTTAGCGTGCAGATAAGGACGCCCTTCCACCTGCGGTGAGTCTCCGACGGGTCCCAAACCTTTAGATTTACGATCAATAACGGAACAAAAAATCGGTGATTCATCTCCATATTGTCCATGAAGAGCCAACACAATATGGTGTGTAGGTGGACCTGGTCGCAGTTTACAAGCATATAGATTGGCAGTGTGTTAGTGTACAGTATATACAGCACCAGCTTGTCTGCTGAGAACAACAGGATAAGCTGCAGTGATCAAGCCTGTCCATCTGGTGAAAAGGATATGTGGGAGCCAAACAAGAGTAAATAGTCTGATCCGGTTCTCGGTCCTTCTGCCTGCTCACCTATCTGCTGTTCATTTCTTTTTCCACCGTCTTCCATCCGAAGATGGAGGACGGCGCATGCTGGCCACTTCAAGTTGTCCAGCAAAATATGTGCCAGCATTAGCAGGGGGTGGGGGGGGGGACAGTTGTCAAGTTGAGATTTGGTCTCTGCCTCCCAATTATCCTGATTTACGTTGTAAGCGCTATGATCTCTCGAGGGAACACGGCCTCAACGGGTTCTCCGTGTTCATTGTCATGTCATGATTGCACTCTTCCCTTCCACTACTCTGCCACATAATTGGTCGTCCACGTCTCTGCAGACTGCATCGCCCTGAATGCCTCATGGTGGATAGGACGGTCTTCCATGGACAAAAATCAACATCTCGGTGGACTTACATGCTCGGCACGTCTCATGGCGGACATGATGGTCTGCCATGGACGAGACACAAGCTCCACTGGGTCTCATCATGTGTACCCTCTCTGCAGCCTTGCCAGCCGTGTTCAAACAAATGGCCTGAGCCTGGCCACTCTACACTGTGGAGCACATTGCCCCTTCACCACCAGGATGGAGGAGGCGGCGTGCCCCCAGATAGACAGGAAGCACAGACGCTCCCCCCCCCCCCCCCCCC
>NC_082384.1:16656785-16677079 GCF_031168955.1 Gadus macrocephalus
TTGTGTGGTTGGATTAGGACAGAAGGGTTTTTTCATGGCGAACTAACATCCCCCTATGGTTTTCTTTTACAACTTTAAGGATAAAGAACAACAAATCTCAAGTAATGGTGTCCGTGTGTGATAACACAGACTAAGATGTAGTATTTGGGAAGTAATGGACAACTTGTAGAGTGGTGGTATCCTGGCTGGTGACTACATTTGTTATTGTGTAATCCATGCTGTCATGCTTCCTCTGCCAAATATTCACGCTGGCCGTGCCAGACTGTGGTCAACCCACTGCTATGCAACTGAGATTATTTACTGTTTAGTTTTATTGTACAGAGTTACAGTGTCCTCTCTGAAGTGAACACGAACACCCGGTTAGGCAAGTCTCCGCCCACAAACAAAATATAAAGAAAACATAATGGCTAAGCCAATTGCATGAAGGATGAAGCCCCATAAAAAAAACTCCCATTTGCCAATCCAAGAGCTCAAGTGAGCCTCTCTCAGTATCGGTAAAACCAGGCATTACCTCAACATGGAGTACAGGAAACGTGCATACATATATATATCCGTCTAGCTCCAGATGGATAGTCTGGCACAGTGAGAAAAAGGTGGAGACAAAGTTGACAGCAGATGGAGTTCCTAACAAATTTGGGAACGGGAGAAAACACGAAATCCCTGAAATATATACTCCTTTTGAATCACAGTACCATTACGAATGCTGATATGAATCACACAAATAACAGGAGGATGTACATGGGCACATTTTCAACTCAACATTTGAACAAAAGACAGAGCACCTGCGACTCAGAAGATTATTCCAGCAAAGCCATTCAACATTTATCTTTTTGAGCAAATATTGAAACATCGTTATTACAGTTGCTCAAAGACATAGCCTTAAACCCTTGTCCCTCTACAACACTAGAGCTTATGCCGCACCATAACAATGATCCAAGCGGAAGAAAGACAGCATTAAGAGTAGATATTTTCAACCTTGCTGTTTAGTATCTCAAACAGAGTACAGATAGCATATGACTGGCTTCTCACCAACAGAAAACAGGCCCGCAGGCAGGAGGCTGTGCAGGCAGGATAGAGAAGCGACTAGGGTGGTCGAATCATGTTGGAAAAGTACTGAAAAGTACTAAGATGGCGAACCTCTGCTTGCTCTATAATGAGATGTTTCTGAGCTTTGGGTAAGAGTGTGAGTTTAAATTGTGTAGATTGACGTTGCATCTAGTAGGAACAGATGCGGCAGAAATGGAATATAACATTTCTGAATGTTTTAATGAACACATTTAATAAGTATAATCCCATTTACATAAGAACATTTTTGTTTTTTCTTTACCTTATAACAAGTCTTTTATATCTACAAAGGGAGCTGGTCCTCTTCCCAGGAGCCCACCATGTGCACTGCCTTGTTTCAACACTAGGCTGAACAGACAAACGGCTTTTTGCGTTTTCAACTTACAATCATGTTTATCAAGGGTAGGGGAGGGATTGGTGGGGGGGAAGGGGGTTGTGGTTGTGGATTTGTGGGTGAGTGGGATGTGTCTGTGTATAGGGATGTTTTCCATCTGCGGGAAGAACATGATATAGTCTTATCCATTCATTTGCTATGGCTCTCCTGTTTGACTGCCATAGGAAAAGGAGGTCACACCACAGGTTTGACAAAGTGAAAAGAAAGTGGTGATCAGACATGTGATATGTTCAAATGCATCGTGTGGAGGAAAACTTAAGGTCTTGAGGCAATCAGATGACAACACATTATTTATGATTAAGGAAAAGTTATAAATAAGTCCAATTTTGGCCCTCACTGGAGGGAGGTAAATCTCGAACTGGGTCATACTATAAATACCCGTATGGATTGAGCGTAGTTCCTTGCATTCTAAAACGTGTTTTCCAATTCTTAGCCGAAGGGTAAGCTTCACAGTTCAAGTATATTCGCTAGGAGTTGTAATTTAGCCATATCTGATCAGACTATATAGTCTTATTATAAAAAAAGGACCTCGGGATAGATACCATGATGAGGTGTCTTGTGACATGGTGATAAGGAGGGGAGGGAGTCCCGTCACACGCTTCTTTTCTAAGCTCAGAAATTTCAGTTACAGTCCACAGAACATTTCTAAGTGGTTTCTATTATTGTTGTTACTTTAGTGAAACGGGAAATCCTAGATAATTACATTAAGATATACATTTAAAAGCGCATTTCATGTACGGAAGTTAAATGTGAAACAAACCAAAAAACTGACAACCACACATCTGCCTAACATCTGGCATAATACTGGCCACCCAAACTTCCATTTGAAATGTGTCAACACTGTTTGGGCTGTTTTAACTGTGGCTAGAGTTAATAGGTGTAACCTAACCATATCTCTCTGATAAAAAACGTAATAATCTTTATACTGTTGCGGGAGTAAACAAGGATTGTGAGGGGTGTCACGCACACACACACACACACACACACACACACACACACACACACACACACACACACACACACACACACACTCCCTAGAGGCTAGAGTAAGTGGACATTGGTTAAACCAGGCTGGTGCAACTAGCTGACCAATCCGACTACTAAATCACAATCATTTATGGACAACAGTCAGTCACAACAAATACTAGGAACAATAATGAATCACATGCCATTCAAGGCTATTTAAATATTCACTAATGTGAATAATGTTTGTGTGTCTGTGGGTGTGTTGGTGTGTGTGCATGTGTATGTGTAGGAGAGAGAGAGAGAGAGTGAGAGAGCAAGCGAGAGAGAAAGACAGAGCGAGTGATTGTCTATCATCGGCATAAGAGGCATAGAGCAGAGCCTACAGAATAGTAAATGACCTATTCATGCCCATGGAAAACAAGCCTAGGGTTCATATATATTATAAAGCTCTGATGGACTCTTCAGTACATCAGGAAACCACCCCCCCCCCCCCCCACCCCCACCTCCACCCCCTGCCTGATGTCAAATAGTCACATTCGATGGATGTGACGTACACATACGCACAGACAAACACACACACACACACACACACACACACACACACACACACACACACACACACACACACACACACACACACACAAAAACACACATACAAGCATCTGTATTGACTTTTAAGCGATCCCAAGGCCCTCTCACATTTGGAGCTCCGTGATGAGTTAATGAGTCTCAAAGTTCCTGTTTTCGATCCCCCTGCCCCAACCATTCCAGGAGGGGTGTTTTCCTGTCAGAGAAACAAACCCAGATGAAGCCACCTGGAGGACCCCATTGCGAGCAGCCGAGCACTGAGACGTTTTAAACGGCAGCGTTTGAGACACCAGCTCGACGGTGGGAAACAACGCAAACAAAGCGAGGTCTCGCGCCCGCGCGCACACGCAACACACACAAATACACAATGTTATACAGATGAAGGGCAGCGTGTGATACCAGAGCGCTGTGACCTTAATCATCACGCTCCGGCCTTTATAACATGAACCTCCAGCATTACAACACAAATAATGACTCGGGGTCAGTGGCGAAAATCTAACCAAAACACAGCCCGGCGAGACCCGTTTGGCCGCTTTTGTGTGTTTGTGTGTGTCCGCGTGTGTGTGTGTGTGTGCGTGCGTGCGTGCGTGCGTGCGTGCGTGCGTGCGTGCGTGCGTGCGTGCGTGCGTGCGTGCGTGCGTGCGTGCGTGCGTGCGTGCGTGCGTGCGTGCGTGTGTGCGTGCGTGTGTTTGTCAGAGATCTGGGTAATATACTCTAAACGGGCTGAATGATGTGCACAGACACGAGAGCAGCCACTTGAGGGCCACGCTGCAGTGTTCTTTGCCTTAGATCTAAGGCGTTGGTTAAGGACCTGCCCGGGGATCAGCAGCAGGGTCAGCTGAGGTGAATGGCCGCGGCCCACTCACTGGCAGCTCCCCTGGGCTCTCTCCCTCCCTCTACACTGGCCTCAGGGCTGGAGGATATGTGTTTATTGTTGGTCATGGAATTCCGAGGATGTGCAGCCTTGTCACTTTTTCGCTGTACATTAAATTACATTACGTTACATTTATTAGGCCGATGCCTTCGTACAAAGCGAATCACAATAAGCGCATTCAACGATGAGGATATAACCCAAAAAGTGCAATAAACATTCGAGTACATCAAATTCAAATAAGCAAAGCAATTGTTTTTGCTCTCTGCCTTTGTTATTCCCAGCCTCACTTAATCCCAGCCTCACATACACACACACACTCAAGTTGTTTTGGATAGAAGTGTTTGCTGAATGACGGAGTGCGAACAAATACGGTAGTAGTAGTGGTTGGATTTACAGTATCCTGACGGTCAGGCATGGGAGGCGTGTAGAGGCGTGCAGGCATCTTTCAGCAGGAAGCCCCTACCTGCCCCTTAATGACAGCTTAATGACAGCTTAATGACAGCGTCTCCTAAGTGGCTTGGTAGTAAATAGCATTATACCTCAAATACCCTGTGATTTCTTCTGAAGTTCACCTTAATTGGTTTGACCATAAAACGCGGTTTGTCGATCGGCTGCCTTCCCCTTCTGCGTCGAGCTGTGCACTCTAACGGTGTTGTGACCCAAGCGGACCCCTTTCTAGCGTATCAAGAGGCAGCTCTGCGGCTCTGACCTCCAGACTCGTCTCTGCACTCCAGAGACAAATGAGAAAGACAAATCCCCCGAGAGGCAGATTATCTTAAAGGGATCAGCCATGAGCCGTGGCCACCTTCACCCAGTAAAGCCTCTGTTGTCCACTTTCTAACAACACTAGGTAGTCGGTGTGTTGCTCTGGGGCTGATAAGCACATACGCCAGGCCAGAACTGGTGATTGACTGAGAGCTAACAGGAGAGTAGGGAGGATGTGAAGCGAGGTCAGGTGAGGTGAGGTGAGCATTGTCTCTATCAAGCCATGCTCTATCGAGGGCTGAACTCGATGTATGTAGTATACATCGAGTTCAGCACATTGAAACACACACATATTCATACGTATCATTCACACACACACACACACACACACACACACGCACGCACGCACGCACACGCACGCACGCGCACGCACGCACGCACGCACACACACACACAAACACACATAAACATGCATATTCAAATACATTCATGAACATAAATTCTCATGCACATGCAGAGATTCACACAATCGCAAACGCATGATAATGCGCACATGTGAACACACACACCCCCCCGTCGTAACGTACATTATTCACTGTTAGCATCCTCTTATTGACCTCATATTCAAATTAGACAGATAACCTTTACATTAGGATTTGACAATTTCTTCTATTTGGAGGTTAACCTGTCCTGGAGCTGACACACATGTGGCCCGAGATCAGCCTCAACACTGTACCATGAGCTAGCATTGCGATCCCCTCGGGCTCTTCATACAAAGACACATGTCCTGCATTGGCAGCCCACCACTGGATGTCCTCCTTGGCATAGTAGCTGTCTGCTGGAGGATAAGGCTTTTTGTTTACTGCATTCCAAGTCAATATCTGAGTGGAGGAGATACCAGGCATGTCACTATGACACCACAAGCCTTAGATTTGGGCTCTCGATGGGGACGCCATGACCCGAACCCATGGACTCTGATCAGACGTCACGACCAAGACAAGACCTCTGGTCAGCAGGGACATGGTGGAGGTAGACGACAGTTCAGGTCCAGAAATGGACTCTGACGGGCTGTTCTACGCCAAGGTTTTCGTTGTCGTGTCCTTAGCACTGAGCTGGCACATTCTGCCGCTAGCTAAACAACCGCTAACGAAACAATCAGATAGTGTTTGAAATAGTATTTGGCAACATAGCATAGGGGAGAGCACTTGGCTAGCAAGACGTCTGGCCTAAAAAACACTTGCTCGCTCGCACACACTCGCACATTCTTACATTAATTATCCATAGATTGCGGTTAGCTCTGCTTATGCCGTAGAATAGACTTTCTGTGAGAAGAAATAAACAAGGGAGCAATATGTATTTGTGCGCTTTGATGTCCAAGCAATGTTTCCAAATAATCATTGGTGATTTCATAAATGGCTTCATTTGCCTTTTATTATTTAAGGATGATCAATGGTAGAGTGTGATGACACGTGTTAAAAGAAGAAAAGGCTGAAATGTAACAGTTCTGGGTGAAAACTCGAAATGCATTCCCCATTCATAGTGTCCACATCTATAGCCACTAGGGTAGCTCATTATAAAGCAAGAAGCAGGCCTTAAAAAGGTCAAATGTACGATTCTGACATTTTAACATCACCATTATAAAAATGTCCCACAGATAAGCTTTAAATGGTGAAAAAATCCATACACACATTCGGCATAAAGGAACCAACACATACACATGCACGCAGGTCCACAAAGCATGCATGTTCATTTACTTGTACATTCACATGTCACACGTGCACACACACGCACACACACACACACACACACACACACACACACACACACACACACACACACACACACACACACACACACACACACACACACACACACACACACACACACACACACACACACACACACACACACACACACAACCACACACACACACACACACACACACAAGCAATGCTAAAACTAAATGTGTCTTTGTGCAGTGACCTTTTTCGGATGCACTGTGTTCGCGTCCAGAGGATTACGGGCCCAGATGGCCATTGGACGAACAATGCCACACCTGCTGAGGGACATGGTGCAATCAGATCTCCCAGAAACAGAGAATAAATGAAGAATATGTACTGGTGGTAATCAATGGACAATATATGTGCTCACCTGTCCAAAGTCAAATCACCTGGATGTAGTATGACTAAGCTAACTAAATAATGTCAACTATACGAGTTATGAGCCTCGGAAATACGATGCATCTGGACAGAGCAATCACGTATATTCCGTTAGTGTTAGCCTTTATTTACTGAATCCAAATGTTAATTGATTGATGAAATGTTATTTAAAGCACTGCGGTATTTCAAATATTGTTTTCGGTACTTAAGAGATATGAATACAGTCAAGGCATCTTGAGACTGAGCCCACTGTCAGTTTTTCCCTTTTGTCCCATCTATCAATGGTTGTTATAGACTCATCAGACTCCCTATACTTCTTCATAACAAGTAAAAGCGGTGATTTGTGTTCAATTTGAGCAAAAACAACAAATAGGCCCATTAGAATCCATTACGATGACGCAACTTAGCAAAACCTATCTTTTGTGAACAAAAACAGCTCAACGTTAACCCCTCTAGATCTCCATTTCTCTCTCTCCGTGGAACATGACTCAGAACATGTCAGCGCTGAGCAAATCGACGAGTCATTCACCCTCCATCTTAGTTTTTTCTGTTTTATTTCTACCACTGCCGCCAACTCTTTACTCTGGCCTTTGAGATATCTCACCTTAGTTGCCACTCT
Source organism: Gadus macrocephalus (assembly GCF_031168955.1). Taxonomy (NCBI): domain Eukaryota; kingdom Metazoa; phylum Chordata; class Actinopteri; order Gadiformes; family Gadidae; genus Gadus; species Gadus macrocephalus. The sequence continues at coordinate 16,664,156 of NC_082384.1, forward strand.
TCCTCCATCTCAGACCTGCAACATCTGAATCCTGTCCTTCGACAACCAAAAAGATAAAAAAATATATATTTATATCTGATCGACACTCACAATCGGCGTTGTGACAGCATTCACCCTCTACCCAAGGAGAAGGACGTTTTTTGTAGAGGAAACTGTTGCTCTTGGCCCCCTGCCATCCACCATCAATCTGAAATAATAGCATCAGCGTTGATTTAATAGAGCTAGCGTCGCTACTGTCACAAAGATGACACAATGCGCCGTGATGCTACAAGCTATATTTATTAGCTCCTCTCCGGAATACTACCGTGTCCGCTAAAGGGGAAACTGTTGCCATTTTTCAATAAAATGATCAGAAGGAGCACTTGGTTAGCAAATAATGAATGCAATAAGCGAGCAGAAAGTGAACTTGGTCTGTCTGGTAAAGTCTTTCTATTTTTATGCGAGGGGGAGGTTATCCAAAGCCGGGCCCGTAGCTGGACTAGCGTGACCCTACATAAAGCCGTTGCTCCCTGGCCCCGCTCCTCAATGCATTACCTCCCGTGTTTCTGCGGCACTGAAATCAATGGGCACACTTAAGAGCAGCTTTGTGTGAAGGAGACAGGGTATTTTTTTTAGCCAGAGACGAGCTGAGGTAGAAAGTTAATTTGATGTGCTCACAAGGTCAGCAGTGTTTGTGAAGGTAACTTTGTCTTGCCTCTCTCTCTCTGTCGCCACATTTTTCCCCTTTGCGCTTCAACACAGGCCTATAGGATCACATTGTGCGCCAGCTAGGACAACCAACCCCACCGTTTTTGTCGAGTTGAATAAAACTGTGTTTTTTTGGGGGAGCTCTGACGTTTTGGGGAGAAGCCAGCCCGACGGTAGAGCATGGGATGTCTATAAATTGTAAATATGGAAATTAACACAAGCTGAAACAAAAGCCCTGCAGTTTCACCCCCCCCCCCCCCCCCCTTCTCTCTCTCTCTCTCTCTCTCTCTCTCTCTCTCTCTCTCTCTCTCTCTCTCTCTCTCTCTCTCTCTTTCATGCTCTCTCTCTTACTCACATGAGCATACAGTATACATGGAGTCATCCCCTTCTCTAATTTTGCCCTCTGGATTCAGGAGCTTTAAAGGCAGTCCCGCGATATCAGTGTCATTTAGAATAAGCGTCTTAAATACAAATATGAATGTAGGCCAATGAGTGGGCAGCCCAGAATCCAATTAGCCATAATGAAAGCAATCTCTGGTAAAACGCAAAAGCAACCATTTCCATACAAAATGATGTTCCCTGCTTTAGAGACATATAAACCCTGCCAGCTATAAATGTAAATATGTATCAATTTTTTTTTACGCAATATCTATAACTCTAAATGCTGTGTATAATATCGATGCATTAAAGTTCTCTCTTTAAGCAAACTTTATTTTCTTTTAATGATGGTACATCAGAACACATCGTAATCACTTTTTCCCGACCGGGTGGACATTTCACTGAAGTAATGTAGTATTGCAGTGGTCCTCTGAATGGGCTCTGGTAAATTGTCCTTCTCCCCCACCCCCCACCACTGGGCCCAAACCTCCAACATGTATTTCACTCTATCTGAAAGCCTCGTACTGCAGTGGGATGCAATGCAGTTTGGTGGAATAAAATATGACTAGAGTGCAGTAAAAAATGTGATTTAGGTCCCCTACGTTTCCCTGTAAAGTCAGTGTTCACGCCAGGGTTGCCTGGCCTTGGCTGATCTCTCAATGGTTCAGGTATATGCTCATGGGTCCCTGAGCAGGCCAGGGCTCATTTGCATAAAGGTAACTCTCTCGTCTCCCTCTCTGTCTCCCTGCTAATAACAATAACATTACTGTGATACCATTGACATATACCTTCCCAATGATGGCCTTTTTTTTCAGTGGAACACATCACGAATGTTATCGTAACAAATATTACTGAACTGCACCTCTCTGACATTGTCAGGTTTCACCTCCGCTTACGGTGGCTTTCCAAGTCAATTTGAACTCTCTATTTCTTTCAAATGTCATCATACTTCCATGTCTTTTGGAGTGAGTCAGGCAAGTTGCAACACATTTAGGCAAACACAAGCATGTGAACATGTGCGGAAGGTAAGCCTGGGTCAGTATCCCACATCGCTGGCCTCGGGCCAGACTTTGTTTGCCTACTTTCATAACCCCCCCCCCCCCCCGCTCCTCCACTCCTGTTGTAGTTACTGCTGAAATTGTCTTTTCTCTTCGTTCTGCATTGTCTCTCTCCGCAAGTAAACGTACAATGTTACCTCCAAAGATAAATGTTTTATTTAATTGCTTTGTGTTAGGCCCACTGCCATATCAGTATGACACCATTTACCTTTCCCTCATCCCATTAAGGCATGAGCAATCGAAAGGCATTCACAGATGGCCCGACAGTAATGTGGTTGCGTCGATCTCTTCAAAACCTCTAAAACAAACATTTCATGACGTGAATTACGAATGACTGCGATATTCAGATGTACTTTCAACCAGTGCTGCAAACCCTCCATTTTGTCCCTGCGAAATCTCTTGATTTCCACTCACACGTTTAGTATATTGATGCTACTACTTACCCGTGTCACAGTAACCCCAGATATGCTGTGAATACATTCACCCCAATTACATAAACACATAGATATGCACAGCTGCCTTAAACATGCGTCTGCCACTGAATCACTGTAAATGTGCTCTAGTCTAATCAGACACCAATGACCCTCAATCCATCTCACATCCTCCTGGACCGATGGGGTGTGTGTGGAGGATAGTAAGTCCTTCAGTGTCTGTCACGGCTCTGGGAATAGATCAGAGATATCTCATGCAAAGTCATATAGAAGAGTATGTGAGACTCACATTACACCCATGCACACGCGTACAAGCGCACACGCAGCCACACACACACACACACACACACACACACACACACACACACACACACACACACACACACACACACACACACACACACACACACACACACACACACACACACACATCCACCGCTGGCTTTGACACCGTTTTAGACACTAACTCTATACTTTAACAGTACATAATAAAATATTGAAGAGGTACCTGCTATGGCAGCTATAGCTCTTATTCCTAAACTAAGTCCTAGTTAAACGCCGCAGGCTACCCAGGCATGACCTCGTTGGTAGGTATGCACTGCTTAACCAGGTGCTGAAGACACATCTCTGCTCATTATTTCCGCTGTCCATAAAAGTGAAGCATGAATTTAATGTGTGCCGCTGTGTGTCCTAGTTAAAGGACAGGGATCCCAATGGTAAGTGGCTATATAGATGACCTCCCAAAGGCCAGGACACACACACGCACACACACAGCGAGCCGGTGTGGTGCTGGTGTCATATGAATGAGTGTGTTCTTCTCATGTGACCGCGTCCTACAGATGAACAACCGGTCCACGGGTGGAGGGAAGGTTTCATGAAGGTTTCCTCAACCTTCATCTGCCCCAGCACCACCCGACCAAAACCCCCGCCATCATCACCCCCCCCCCCCCCCCCCCCATCATAACCAACTTCCCAACACCACCTTCACTTTCTACACTCCTACCACCATCGACAGCCCCGAATCACCACCACCCCCTCCACATCCACCCCACCAACACCACATCTACCGCCATCGCCACCCCCCCCCCCCCATCACCACATCACCACCACCACACCTGAACCCCATCAGCAACACCACCTCCTCCTCAACCACACAGGCTGACGCCATCATCATCACTTTCTCTGCACCATTTTCCCCCCGGGATACAAACAGTGGGATTGGAGTACGACAAAACCCTCCGTACAGTGCACCACCTCCCTCAACCTGCCGGTGGCCAACTGAAGCAGATGGAGGACCTCCAGAGACACACCTACATATCTGGCCTCCTCTGGGCGTGCCAGAAAAACCTGAAGAAGAAACAACCAACCTCAAGGTGTATATCAGATGCCGGGACAGGACTGTTTTTCGGGGTTTGATTCATCATCCCTCTGGAATGAAGGGAGCCCTTACTTCCCTGTATACCCAAGTCATAACACACTGGAAAACATTCACCTTTGACTCCAGCGATACAAACCGAGGAGCTCTCGGCTCCTCGCACACCTTCTGCGCTGAAACTGTCGGAAGGGGATACAAAGATCGCTTTTCCAGAATCCCCATGGTAGGATTGCGTCACCGTTGTTTATTTTCCGACATGAAGATATGAATGGAACATGGTAGAGGTTTTTTTTATATGGCTACTGAGGCTTCTTTTGGGTCGGCTCCCAAGTTCACAACGCGACTACTTTAAGCCGGTAAGCCTGGCGGTGGCAGGCATCGGCGACTATAGTTGTGAATGGAAACCGAATGTTTGCTGTGCAAAGTTGGTTTTCATATCCCACATAAATTAAACATTTGAGAGCTCCTAATCTGTGTTCTTAGTGTCTATGCTGCTTAAAACCAAACATTAAAAATTTGCTGTTCCTTTAGAGTGTGGAAACAAGGGATATATGTTCAATGTCTCCAGAACATGGAGGACACATTGGGTTCTCCGCCCAGGAATAGTCACATTCTTGATAATGCAAAATCTCTATATTTATGTATATATTTTCTCTCTCTCTCTCTCCCTCTCCCTCTCCCTCTCTCTCTCTCTCTCTCTCTCTCTCTCTCTCTCTCTCTCTCTCTCTATATATATATATATATATATATATATATATATATATATCTCAGGTCAGATTGGATATAGAGTACTATAGATATAGAGCAGAGGAATATCCTAAAGTCATTGTAAAGTCACGTCAGGCATCAACAGTTCTTCCCACAGACAGACCCAGACATGTATGCATGTGCACAGTGCACACACACACACGCACGCACGCACGCACGCACGCACGCACGCACGCACACACACACACACACACACACACACACACACACACACACACACACACACACACACACACACACACACACACACACACACACACACACACACACACACACACACACACACACACACACACACACACAATCTGCGACTAGAAAACCATAACAGCAGCATTAATTAAGGGACATGGTCGATGCCAAATCGGCATCTTGCTGGATTTGCTGTTTGCGAGACTTTTTTTTTTTATTCCACACACACTGCTGCTGCTATGTTGGACACACATGTACTTAATTATCGCTTATTTTGTCTCCTAATGTATAACCGAAATATTGCTTGCTATGTATATTTCACACAAAGGATTTACAGTCCTACCCACTAGGACAAGGTGGGCGTGAGCTATGTTTTTTTTCTAATTGTCGACAACCCTCCACTGGAAAAAGGAAAAGAAAGACGGTATTACTAGACAGGCCTGTCCTTCTATTGACTGACAGACAGATGGCAAGTTGAGTCTGTCTAGAAGCTACAGCTAGATTGCTCTGTCACCATCTAAAGTCATCTAGTCTAGCCTAGTCCAAGCAGCAGCCATGACCACCGGTTTGCCTGGCTCTGGCAAATCCAACGTTGTTTACCTGTTCACCAAGGTCTCTTGTTTGTAGTATTTTTTGCGATCCTCTCCAACCATCGCTATTGCTATTGTCTTATTTCGCTTTTTCTGCTAGATGGTAAGTGTCCTTGGTTCGCATGAAAAGCGCTATAGAAATAGTTATATAATATATTTATTTTGTACAATAAAATAATAAAGTATTTGAAAGAAAATATTTTCACCTGTTGGAACAGCATTCCAATACCAAAAAATACTTTATGGAAGTACTTATTTTTCCATCTTGTATGAAATGTTCACTTGAATACCACTCACCCGCACCCGGTGGAAAAAGATCACAGATCTTTCTAAAGATCACAATTACTGTAAATTTTATTAGATGGATCAACTAACGTTTTTTTAGGAATCAAATCATTTTTGATATTCTAAAAGGCCGAGACAATCCTCGCCCTAGTCAGAGTACATATCCCACTGGGCCTGAAACACCCAGGACTATTATCTAAATGATCTCAATCAGCATGCTACAAAAATAATATCAGCGCTTGTTGTGTTTACAGGAATATATTATGACGTAAATTCCCAGTATTAACCAGCAGGGCAGCAATCAAAACTTCCACAGGTTTCCAAAAGTTTTTCTTTTTCACAAACAACTTATTATGAAAGCACTGGATCAACTCCCTGGATGCTTAGCACCATAGTGTGCGAGAGTATCTTGAGTGCGCACGTGGATTTCCGAAGAGGCCGGTCACAGTGTTGTTGCTCTTGGCAAAGGATTACGAGAGAGAATCGCTGAGAAATCTGCCGGATTTCTGGGGCCCATTAATAGCCATTTTATGAAATTGTGTGCAAATACATTCATACAGTCACACCGGCCGGCATGCACACACACACACACACACACACACACACACACACACACACACACACACACACACACACACACACACACACACACACACACACATACACACACACACACACACACACACACACACACACACATACACACACACACACACACACACACACACACACACACACACACACACACACACACACATACACACACACACACACACACACACACACACACACACACACACACACACACACACACACACACACACACACACACACACACACACACACACACACACACACACACACACGTTTATCCAAAACAACTGAGAGTGAATTAAGATTTCATTAACGGTACATGGTAGAGGTACTCTCAAGGACCCCGATAGTGAGACATTGGGGATTGAACTCAATGCCTTTTAGCCGGGAATCAAACAACCTAGCCATTAAACCATCCTGCCCCACAAGCATACATGTTCTAAACGGTACAGCGTGTGTGAGCGTGTTTGTGCCGTGTCTGTGAGGACCACAGGAGTGTGTTGAACTTGAGCCTGTGGTGGTCCGCAGAGCTCCGGTAGCAAGGTGTTCTGCAGTGGGGCGGCGGAGGGAGAGAGAGACCTCTTCACCTGTACTCATGAAAACCACAGGGTGTGACCATGTAATGTTGAGGGAGTCATCAACTCCCCCTGCACACACACACACACACACAAACACACACACACACACACTCACTCACTGGCACGCAAGCACACACACACACACGACACACACACACACACACACACACACACACACAAACACACATACACACACATACACACACACACACACACACACACATACATATACACACACACACACACACTGGCACGCAAGCACACACACACACACGACACACACACACACACACACACACACACACACAAACACACATAAGCTTGCAGACACAAACCCACACACATGCACACACAAACACACACAGACAGGCACACACAGATGCAGACGCACACACAGGCCTGACCTACTTGCCTCTTAAGCCAAACAATTAACATTTTTTCAAGAGTTTTCTTTATGGCATCCATTTCCACTTCCCTTCCACAGGCGGCCATGCCAGGCAAACAGTGGGCTTCAAGCATAAGCAGTTTGGCATGAACACTTGAACCAACTCCAGTTAAACATGAATAATCAAGGCATGCCTTGTTCGCTCGGTCAAGCACGTCAGAATGCAAGCACAGGACAACAGACACAGGGACGGGCCAACGAAAGGGACGCTTCCCGGTGCGTTCTCAGCCTTTCAGCCCTTTCAAGAGCTGCTAAATATAGGGTAATTGCTCTAAAATGAACAATGTTCCGGCAATAAATTTGTGTCATCTTGTTAGTTTTCTTTTTCTGTTTTACACTATTTATAGCAGTTGTTGTTGCCATGCCGTGGAGGCATCATTCTATGGGCGATATTCTATGGAAATTATATTTTCAGAAATGATTAGGATACTCCCCCTGTGCGGCTGGCCTTGGAAGTACCTGCTCTCTCACTAAGTGTTTGGTACAATGCAAATGCAAAGTGGAAAACAGCAAATTACCTATTTCCCACCACTATATTTATGAAAAAAAGAGAAAGAAATAAGCAGGCCATTTGATTACAGCAAGCTGCAGCCTTCGCCTCTTTGGCTGTGGGTCCCGGACCCAGGTTTTTAGGGAGCCAGGTGACTGAAGCAGGTAACCTGCTCCTTCAGGAGCAGGTAACAGAGGGCAACAAGGCAGAGCACTGCCAGGACCGAGGCTGAGCTGCTGAAAACCTGGCCCGCCATCACCTGACAGCATTTCAGGAAGAGCTTCTAGGGAGCAGGACAATACAGGCTTTGAAATTCCAAGAAGCTCTGGCAAAGCAGATACAGTTTTAGTTTCAGTAGGCCGAGCATGGGAGTTGATGCTAATGTTGTTGTTGAGGTTGGTGTGTGCGTATGTGTGCGTGCGTGAGTGTATCAAAGAACAGCATCAGTTAATGAATAGCCCATCGATATTATTAATGATTATTATCAAAGATAATCATTCTTATTATACTTAATGAGTTGTACTAGTGCTAGTTCATTGAGAAATGCCTTTGATGATGTAGTAGATTGGAGTTAATTAATGGCTAAAAATTATATCGTGGCATCTATTATTTGCTAACAAAGCAATAAAAGTACACATGCATCGACCTTACCACAATTGATGATTTAGGCACTGCGATCGTTATGTATTCATAGGCTGAGTGTTAAAAACAATTACCTAATGCCCTAACCATAACAGCTGGACAACAGCTGCCTGGTTTGAGATGGACTTAAGACTGCGTGAGAAGAGACAGAAAGACTGCATTTATCCTTGAAAATGTACCAGAGTATTCTACACACCTACAGCCTTTTGAAATCCTGTGCATCCACCCCTCTACAAGTAGATAAAAGAGCTCAACTAGGATCGGGACATTCATAACATGAAAGCCGCCAGAGAAATTATCTTTCTCTGATTTAATATACTCTTATCAGTTTTACTGCAAAGGCACATGTGAAAAAACGGCCAGTTCTAGAATGACTAACCCTAGTACACAATCCTCTGCAATCTTTAAGGTCTTTCCTCCTTCCTCAACCCCACCCTTATACCCTCCCCACGAGGCTGACGTCTTCCCCTCAAACGCCTCTGTCCAGAAGCCCAGCGCCTCAGCTCGCTGTCACCACTGTTGTTGTGGTGTTGTGTGTCTTTTCTGTCGGGGAGGAACTCACAATGTACTGGGGGGTGCGGGGCCGGAGCGCCCAACGTGCCACCGGGCGGAGGGATTTAATCAGGTATTAGCATCCAGCAGCGTCTGAATTAATCACATAATTTCCATCCATTCGTTTAGTGCAGGGACATACAATTAAATCATTATCGTTGTTCTCTCAGGAGTATGCCTTTTGGTCCATCTGCGGAACATTGAGCGTTGGCTGGAGTCCAGTGGCAGCCAGGCATTCTCTCTCTGGGTAGAGGTGTCTCTGGTGCGGCGCATAAAGGACAGGAGCTGGAGCAACAGGCTCCCAGCGAAAGAGGGCGAAAATAAAACCGGTACGGACGAAAAAAACAATTAGATCGACCGCCGAGAGCAAATCTGGCGAGGAGGTAATAATACAGGAGAAGGGATCAGCGAAGAAAGGCAAGAAAAGAAGAAGGAAGTCATTTGGGTGTTCAAGAGAAAACACCCGACAGATTTTGTTGAATTAGAATGAAAGCAAATCACCCCCCCGCACAAAAGTGTGGGGGTGGGGGAGGACATTAAGGCAGTGTTCACTGGAGGTCATCGGGTTTGTATTTGGTAAATAATATAATAGAAAAGCTTAAGCGGATTTACCCCAAAAAGAGGGAGAATTTTTTAACTGAAGCGATTAATCTCAGGATCGCCTCAGGATAACTTGAATATGGTTCAAAGAGATTGGGAAATGTTTTCCTTTTAAAGAATTTGGACGGCAAGTAATCACAATACAGTATTCAGATGTCGGTTGGCCTTTCATTCCCGCATAACAACAGCAATCTCATGTAGGTAATGTATGCATACAGTACTGTACTTTAGCTATTCCTAATAGATTCAGAGTGTTGGTCACAAGATCATCTTTAATTGATTTGCTGTGTTTGAGAACCAAGGTCCAAGTATGTCTGAAAACACGGCACTTCAGTTTCGTGTGAGTCGATTCCCAAAGTTAAATCAATCCAAGAAAAAGATAAAAATCTTCTGTGATGCCCTTTTAATAAAAAAGAAAAACGTTTAGAGGAAATGAAGACAACTGCACCAGAGGCCTTTTTTTCCCCAAAGTTCCTCCATTGCTTTGCTGCAACACTTGGTGCACCATGGTGACGGATGAATTTAAGTTAACTGCTTATTTTCAGCGACATATCTTTGCTTTAACCCATTTAAAAGAGCAGTACATTAGGATATCATTTAGAAATTACTCAACAGGGATTAGTATAAAACGGATGGAAAACATTATTCCTATTAGTTTAACTTTGCCAATGGTTTCAGAAAATAAAGATATGCTTTAATGTATGCCTTGAACTCACAGAAATTTTTTTAGCACACACCCCTGGTGAATCCTATTGGTATGGAATACAGATAGCTCTTGTAAGCAAATCCATGTCCACGTTTGGCTTGATCAAACAAATTAAAACGCAAACATAGCCTGACCTAGAAAAAGCGAACTACGTAACAAATTGCTGCATACAACATTTATGATAAGGAGGCAGTTGCTAAAGTTTTCAGTGCCACAGAAAAAAGAGAACCAGATTGCATGAAGACGAGGAAGACTTATAAGTGTAGAAATATATATTTTGAGCCATCCTAACGATTAAAAAATCAAGTTTTCTTAAAGGCTGGGCATTGTATTCAAAAGCAAATTGCAATTCATTCTAAATCCCCAGGAATGTTGAACGAAGGGGCCAAATAGAGCCAACAGTGAACATCTTGGGATGCTTCCATTCAGAGCCTCAAAGAGAAGAGATTTCCACACGGGAAAAGACCCAACAGGCATCAAACGCAAGCAATGTCAATTCTGAAAAACACGGGTGAAAAGGGTAACGTAGCTTACCTGTGTACCTGTTGTTGGAAGAGGCCAAAACCATTTGATGGTGTGACAGTGGTGTGTGTATTGAAATGGTTTCTCAAGTCTTCCCTTTTGACCTATTTCTAAAGAAGTGACGCGGGTCCAGAGGGCCACAGCTTCCTTAAATAATGTTCTCCAAGGCTAATGCAACTTTTTAAATGAACTTCACTGCAAAAGCCCAGGTGAATATACACAACAGGTAGGTAATCACATGGCACACTTAAGTGCATGTCAGCGTGTGTGTGTGTGTGTGTGTGTGTGTGTGTGTGTGTGTGTGTGTGTGTGTGTGTGTGTGTGTGTGTGTGTGTGTGTGTGTGTGCGTGTGCGTGTGAATGTGTGTGTGTGTGTGTGTGTGTGATTGACTGGCTTGCCTCCATATGTCCCACCAAGCGCTTTCATCTGCACTGACATTAGAACTAAGCGGGATCTCATTAGGACCTGGGTTGGCAGTGACTCTCCCAACGTTGCCTTAGCTGCTACCATATGGGCATCGCTTCTCTCTGGGTACAAGCTTTGTTACACCTGACACATACACACTGAGCCAGTGTACACATCCCCTTAAATACACAGAAGACACCAGTCAACTTCACATAACAAGGACCAGAGAGATGTCTGTGGGTGCACACGGCAGATAGCGATACTGTACACCACTAATGCCGCCAGGATTAAAATCATGGGCGGTGCCAATGTAATTATGTGAATGGAGCAAATTATTTAAGAGTGAGATAGTGATTGTATTGATTTAGTCATGACAATGGCCTAAAGTAATCATGATTGTTATGATAATAACTGAGAGATAATAGCTGAGAGATCCTCTCCTCCATTAGTCAAATAAATTCTATAACAAACCACAATCTATTTACATTGCAGCTGTACCAGACCGATGTACGAACAACTCTACCAGGGCACCGTACAACACTACTGTAGCGGTCAAATTGACCAGACAACTCTACAAAAACAACTGTACCACACTACTGTACCAGGGAACTGTACCAGACAACTTTACCAGGCAACTGTACCAGACTACTGTACCAGGGAACTGTACCAGGGAACTGTACCAGACTACTGTACCAGGGAACTGTACCAGGCAACTATACCAGACTACTGTACCAGGGAACTGTACCAGGGAACTGTACCAGACTACTGTACCAGGGAACTGTACCAGGGAACTGTACCAGACTACTGTACCAGGCAACTGTACCAGACTACTGTACCAGGGAACTGTACCAAGGAACTGTACCAGACTACTGTACCAGGGAACTGTACCAGACGACTGTACCAGGGAACTGTACCAGACTACTGTACCAGACTACTGTACCAGGGAACTGTACCAGGGAACTGTACCAGACTACTGTACCAGGGAACTGTACCAGGGAACTGTACCAGACTACTGTACCAGGGAACTGTACCAGACTACTGTACCAGGGAACTGTACCAGGGAACTGTACCAGACTACTGTACCAGGGAACTGTACCAGACAACTCTACCAGACAACTCTACCAGACAACTATGCCAGACTACTGTACCAGTCAACTTTTACCCCACATCTGTATTGGGCTAGTCTAATGGATCACTGTACTGAACCACTGTACTGGGTCACTGTATTTGACCACTGTATTGGACCACTATACTGGGCCACTGTATTGGGCCACTAAACAGGGTCACGGTACCAGACCACTTTACCGGGCCACTTTACCAGAGCACTGTAATTCAACACTGGACAAGAAGCATTCTACCAGACTGAGTAGTGGACAAAGCAGGTGCTTCTGTTCTGCTGTGTTGAGCTATGATTGGCTAAGTCAGTGTTTTGCATCTCATTGGCATGACAACAGGGAGCAGCAGTGTTTAATGTGTTGTTATGGATAGACATGGTAACTCTTTCACTGTTTCAAAAGTAACTGAGGCCCCATGAGAATACTTTTTTTTCTTATTCTCTTGTCTCATATGAATGATAAGAAAATGATTTAAAAAGATTAAAAAAATATAGCTGTTTTTTTCTCCTTGCAC
>NC_082384.1:16677179-16682179 GCF_031168955.1 Gadus macrocephalus
GCGAATATAGGGCACGCTGTTTGGTGTAGCAACTATGTTCACCGTCACATTTAGCGTCATGCATTCTCGAGGAATCTGTGCACCACAAAGTAAAGCCGTGAGCGTCTGGAAACCGCTATGGTTATTATCACTTACTGATGATTCGTCTAATGGAAAGATTCATGTTTCGCATGCCTCAATCGTTCATGAATATTTAACCTATTTTTATAAAATCAGAAAATTATCGACTAGGGCCTCTACATTATATCGCCTACGGAACCTCAGATGATTATAGTTGCAATGGAGTGCTGATTTCAATACGATTCTTTTTCAATGACAAATAATAATGCTGCGATTAAATAGCTTGTTTCTTTAAGTAGTGAAATTAGATCTCAAAGGTTAGTCCCATTAATGCTGAAATGTCCCACTAGGTGGTGCTTTACCTCTGTTACAGTTAGGAGAAGAAGAAAGAAGACATCCTACTTAAAATACATGCCCTGCCCTGCCCTACAATTGGAATTATTAGGCTTTTATTTTGTATCTGAAAAGTATATGAAGTGTATTTATTTTTATACTATGCTGAATCGTTTCACTTACTATTGTGAGCTATATTGAAAAACTAACTTACATTATGATAATAGACTTTTTCTTCCCATTGGCCTTTTTATTGATCAACTGTAAGTCAACGTCATATATTTTAACTTGCAGAGCCATGACAACCAACCTAACCTCAATGTTCCCCTCCCCTCTGGATGTTTCATCCAAATCTCTTTATTGTGAATGTTTACAACTAGGCCTTCTACTTCTACTGCTATTACTATATAACTACTAATACCACCACTACAACTACTATGACTACTACTACTAAAGATTCTAATTATGCATATCATACTATTATTGATAATGATAACAATAATAGTATATTTTTATGAACAATAGTGTAGTTTAATACGATGTTGACAAACCATTCTGATGGTCTATCTATATTGTGGTCCGTCTTGTTGTCTATGTTCTTGTCTATCTTGTTGTCTAACTATCTTGTGGTCTATCTATCTGGTGTTCTATCTATCCTGTGTTCAATCTATGTTGGGCTCTATATATCTTGTCGTATCTATATTCTGGTCTATCTTGTGGTCTATATATCTGGGGGTTTAACTTGTTGTCTAACATCAACAATAGGGAAAGTCACTATAAGTCCTAGAGTTGATTTTTCGTAAGGTTACACCCAGTGTTTGTGTGTTTGTATGATAGCATTGCCAAATGAAGGGAAGCTGCAGTCTACTGCACCATGGCATGCACCATGCTGCTAAGGTTTGTCTAGCACCCTAAAAATTAACTTAAGTAATTGAAACCAAGCTATGTACTTTGTTTATCCGTCTCTCTTATTTGTTCTTTCTTTCTTTCTTTCTTTCTTTCTTCTTCAAGCCTCATCCCACAGAGTGGTTCCCAGTCTCCTCAGAGTGGTTCCCAGTCTCCTCCCATCCTCACCATCGCCACAACCACCACCCTTCCTCCTCCACCCCCTCCACCACCACTACCCACCCCCTCCACCACCCACTTCACCACGACAACCCCCTCCTCCCCCATCTTCACCGCCAGCACCTCCGCCTCCTCACACCCCCATCAGCATGACACATCACAGTCAAATCTCCAATTTCCCATTCCCATGGCGTGTCAGACACAGACGAGAAGTTTTCTGACAGCTTATCCTGTCTCGTATCAAATCAAATGTTTCCACATTCTTTTTTTTTCTTGAGAGTTTGTGCAACAAAAAACTAAACAAAAAAAGGAACAGGAACAGGAGGGTAGGCTGTGGAATCGAATGCCTCACTTTCAGCCAAACAGCCGAATTCTCAGCCAAATCAATAATATTCACGTGGCAGACACTGCAGGTAGCAGATATCCATATACTGTAATGTGGGGGCTCTAAGAATAGATTTTTGGCAAGGCGGGAAAAAAAGATTCCTTTTGGATGAGATGATGACAGTGATTAGATCCAGGCATCTCCTCCCCGGTCGGACGGAGGAGAAGAGGACGGTGGTGGAGCAGGAGACAGCTCCACGGACACGACAGAGAGAGACGGCGAGAGAGGCAGAGAGAGGGAGAGACATGCATTGTCACGAGGGGGGGGGGGGGGGGTGCAGGTGAATTGGAGCATGCTAACTCTGAAACAAAACATTCCTCCACAGAGCAGACGAACTCAGTCTCCTCCACCATGTCTTGTAATTACAGCAGTTGGGTTTCCCTCAGTGGAAACACCGCAATCGTCTTCATGCTTCCTCAAAGACCCCTTCCGTCATTCACTTTGATGGAGCATAATGGGTTTTCTTTTAAAATACGTATATTTGCCGTATATTTCTCGTGTACTTTCGTCCAAGCCATGCAGTGTTGAAGAGAATGCCGGACTTTGCTGCTTCACGCATCATCAAACATCCATGTCCTTCTGTTCAGCTGATTGTGTGAGGCAACGTTGCCCTTCATGTATTCCCATTGTTAGGTAGGATGCAATAGGTATGGTGCAAGTGGTTAATAGCTGTAATGGTGGTTTGACTCCAAGCCAAAATGTAATGCACTCAAACCCCAGTGTCTGCAGTTCACCTGTAGGCACCTTTAAGCACCACGCCCAAACCCTACCTGATCCTTAATGACATGTATCTTCGGAGGTCATTTTCAATCAAAGCTTAAATGCTAAATGACTAAAGAGTGACTGAGGACTAATGAACAAAATAAAAATGGTTGCATGCAAGATCTCAGAAACAGCCACACAAACAAACACACAAACAAATAAATCCATCCATCCATGCACATCAGCACACATATACATTAGCCCTCTTAACGATTGGTTGCACCTTGCATTAACCACTGCAGAGCTACGTTCAAGAAGGCCATCTCCAGGCAGGACCTGTGGCCACCATGATTCGCTGAGAAGTCCGCCAGCCTCCAGAAAACCCGAGCAGTGGGACAGTAAGACCCTGCCTCACCAGGGTTTAGATCTGGATGTCTGTGTGATTTGAATGACCCATGGTCATTCAAACGCTACGGCGATGGTTTGTTTGAATCTGTGCACTAGGCAAGATGACAAAACGTCCTGGTGGTAAATACGCACTGCAATACGGGTAAGAACACAACGTTTTAAAGTTCAAAGTTTGAGTCACGTTGGGTCAAGTTTTTCAAATTGTTTCATTTGAATTCATGAACACCACAAGCCTGATTACAGTTGGGCTCGTCAAAGGATTTTATCGAAGCAAAGTGAGAGCTAGGCAAACCAAGCGTAATTTATCAAATTGTTAAGGAAAAAAACACGACCGACAGCGACCCCAACTCTGTTCGCCTATCTGGCCCACTGGCCCCGTCTGCTTTCATCCCTGCAGCTTTATAGCAATCCACCTGAATGCTGAGGGGCTGCAGGTGTGTCTGACCAGTCCGATGGGGAGGCTGGTACCTGGAACAGCACACAAGACAGCAGAGGAAAAACACACACGTAACAATATGTTGTTGATTTTCGTTGTTGTTGTTGACTTTTACATTTATTTTATTATATTTTTATTTTAGAATTCGTTATTGTTATCACTTAATGCTAAGCTATCTATCTGCATGTATATCTTTTGTATTATTTTTTGGCTTTCTTGTTGATAGGAAGTTGAAACGACTTATATTATTTTTCTGCCTCCCATGTCGTTCATGTTTATTTTTTTAGGCCAAAGCTAATAAAAAAATAAACGGAATAAATGAAATTCCCTTCTCCACACACAGTCTGATATTTCCTCAACTTTACGCTCAAACACTAACCAAAACGCTGTAAATGTCTGTTTGCAACAAGGGATCTGTAATTCACTAAAGCCTCACCTAGTGATTTTCTTTTTAACTCTTGTTCTTTGGTAAAACAATAACAATATTCATTGAAAACACCATTGAACATCCGTTTTGATTATTTGAATGATTTCCCCCTAGTGTGCTGCTTTGAAAATAGCTGTGTCAAATAGAGTATGAGTGAATATTACTTGAGTGTGTATAGTGACATTCCGGCTGTCTGCTATTGTGTGGATGGTGTGCCAGTGGGGAGGTTAAATAGGCTCGTTAAGTAGCAACTGTTGGGGCCAATGACAGATGCTGATATAACATCCATGGCATTAATTGGAGGATACATCAGCATGTTTTGTCACACTTTAGCATACCCCTGTGTAGTGTGTGTGTGTGTGTGTGTGTGTGTGTGTGTGTGTGTGTGTGTGTGTGTGTGTGTGTGTGTGTGTGTGTGTGTGCACGTGCATGTGCGTGTGTGTGTGTGTGTGTGTGTGTGTGTTTCGGTGTGTGTTTGTGTGTGTGTGCGAATGTGCATGTATGTGTGGGTGCATGTGTGCATGAGTTTGTGTTTGTTTGGGTGTCTTTGCCTGTGTGTTTCTTTACCGCGTGTGCGTTCACACATGGTTTTGTGCGTGTGCGATCATGCGTGTGTGTGAGTGTGTGTTGTTTTCCGTGTAGCTATGCAAATATGTCCACCTACTGAGACACAAACTGTGCACGCAGTAGTAGAGATGCAGCCTGTAATTTAATGGGGCCAAACGGGTCTGCTTGATTCTTACTCAAAGTGACAGGAGACAGGGGTGACTAGACCGGATTAAAGCACATTTATTCCCGTAGCAAATTCTACCTGCATCTGTGCCCTGTATGTGTGTGTGTGCGTGTGCCCTGTGTGTGTGTGTGTGTGTGTGTGTGTGTGTGTGTGTGTGTGTGTGTGTGTGTGTGTGTGTGTGTGTGTGTGTGTGTGTGTGTGTGTGTGTGTGTGTGTGTGCATATGTGTGTTTGTTCCTGTTATAGGTCAGGTATGCAACTATCTCATATTTGAATGACGTTTTCATGGTTTTGTCTATTAGTGGAGCAACGATCTACCAGAGTGGTTGAAGGAATGTCATGGAGAAGAATGTGATGTATGTATATGTGTGTTTATTTGAAAATTATACATACATATAAATGTCGTAGATAAAAAAAGAGTAGCACATTTCCCTACAACCCATCAGCTCAAT
>NC_082384.1:16687179-16694679 GCF_031168955.1 Gadus macrocephalus
TGAACAGGCCAAGACGTCCTCAACAGCCAATCCACATTAGTTACAAACTAGAAAAGTTGCTAATATTTTTTTTCCCACCATCGTCGCCCAGAGTGGTGTATGTCCACAAGCGCCAGACAACACCTTCTGTTTGCCTTCGATTGGCCGCGCACTACATCACGCACGTCACAATGCTCACGCAGAACCAACACTGATCTTCTACAACTGTGCACACTTATTTTAGTTTCTTTTGTATTGTCTTTACTGTAGCCACCTCATTATCTCAGCGGTGGGAAGAGGGAGAGAGAGAGAGAGAGAGAGAGTGGGGGTGAGAAAGAGAGGGAGAGAGAGAGGGAGAGAGAGAGAGAGCGATAGAGTCTTGAAAGAGAGAGAGAGAGAGAGAGAGAGAGAGAGAGAGAGAGAGAGAGAGAGAGAGAGAGAGAGAGAGAGAGAGAGAGAGAGAGAGAGAGAGAGAGAGAGAGAGAGAGAGAGAGAGAGAGAGAGAGAGAGTCTGGAGATTCAAATCCAGAATCTCCCTCGAGGAGAGGGAAGCAGCAAGGTCTTCAGGAAAGCCACTGTCTGCCTTATGAGTGTGTTGTTAATTCTGAAAACAAATGTACGTGCAACTGTCATCAATTATGGATGTTTTGTCTGAGGATTTCAATATTAAAGCTAAATGAATTGAGGGTTTTCTCTGATGAGTTAGCATACAAAAAAGATTGTCCCCAAAATAGAAATTCTAAATCAGAAATATAAATGATAAAATTATATGTTTACATATTTATTCTAAATGTTTAACTGTTATTCAGGTTGATCGTTGCCCATATGCACTTCCAATTTTGATTTTAGTTTGACATTTGAAGGCCAGATGAATCATGTAGCCATATCACGTTCTCAGACATGTAGTAATAAGATAGTCAGTTGTTTCTTAAGCTATATTTGATATGCACTACTTTGAAGTTCTAAATGTTGACAATAATTCCCAATTCTAATTTCCCATTATGCATAGTCCCACAGTATGTCAGCAGTGTTCCTTCAACGCCCAACTTAGCTTACAGGCTATTGCTTTTTGCTACAATAGGTTGCTTTGTGCTACTCCCCTTAGGCTTTTGCCTGTGGTATATTGAAAATGCACATGGGTATTCTTCAGTGTAACCATTCACCCTCTTCAATTGTTCAGAACAAAAACATATCCATCAAACATATAACGTTAAATGCATATATATATTCCTAACTAGTATACCTGAAAAATATTTGCATGGATCTATTTCAAATATTTGATGATTGGTTTTGTACCATTTATCCTTTTACCAACGATTTAGTCAAAATATTTCTCCTGATTGAGGTGAGATGTTCACTGAGGTGAGGAGTTAATCCTCCATGCAGGAGACACATTTACCATCAAGAAAAACCTGACATTTCTAATCACGATCCATGTCATCGACTGCAACACCGTTTCAAGTGATAACAAAATAAACGCTGAACGTAACATCTCGATGTTGCCGTATTCACATCCGATTGGGTTGAGTGAAGCGTTCAATCTCCCCTCAATGAGAAACCCCACCACCGTGCAGGCTTTGTATGCTACGAGCCGTGATGCATGACGTAGGTACGCCATGATATACTCTACTCCTGACCTGTCACTCCACATCGCTCCCTCTCCGTGAAACACTTTGCGCGCTTAAATCACCGTAAATTCGACCCACTTAACCGTCGTCTATTGCCCACAACATGTCAACTCCTCTGCGGCTGAACTGCTCCATGCTTGGGCCGCTTCCTTTCCCTAGTGCCCGAGGACCCAGAGCATTGGTCTAAAGCGAGCAGGATAACCATGCTGGTCCTATATACTCTCTGGCGGTCATCTAAGAAGTAACCGTCGGCATCAGAACTCCTCTCCAACGAAACAACAAAGTGTTATAACCTTAGCTCTGGGATCTAAAGTACGCCCTAGTGGTGACCCCGTGTGAGATCGTTATGGAGTTGTCACCGCTGCTCTCAGCCTCACCTCTGGAGCAGCCCCTGGCTCCGTCTAAATGAAAGGCTTTAAATCATGATCTGCTGCTGGGGTGGAAGGTTGCTCATGCCCCCCCTTCCCCTCCACACTCCCACTTCACAGTCTGCTGGTCAGGTTGGTAGGGAGGTGGAGAGGTTGTCTGGGGGTGGTTGGATGGGTGGAGGGGGGGGGGGGGGGGGGGGGGTGTTTGGTGGCTAGTCCGACAGGTCATCCAATGGCAATGACAGATGGCTTTTTATCAAGGTGGGGGACGGAGGGGGACGGAGGGGGGGCTGTAGGACGATGGTGGGAAGAGGAACGCTGGGAGGCACTTGCCAAAGGAGCTGATATTTATCAACTAACTGCCTGCCAGCCTGGATAGACTGGTGGTGGTGGAGAGAATGGCGAGGAGGAAGAGCGAGACACAGAGACAGACAGAGAGCAAGACAGACAAAGGGAGAGATGGAGACAGAGAGGGAGAGATGCAGCGGGAGAGCGAGGGAGGGAGAGAGAGAAAGGGAGTGACAGGGAGAGAGAGAGAGAGCGATAGAAAGAGAGGGAGAGACAGTGTGAGATTGAGTAAGAGAGAGAGAGGGAGAGAGAGAGCGGCAGAGAGAGAGGAAGAGAGAGGCAGGTTAAGAGAGATGTAGAGAAAAGTATTGAGAGAGAGAAAGAAGGAGGTAAAATAGACAGCGAGAGGTAGAGTAAGAGAGAGAGAGACAGAGAGAGAGGATTTGACAAAGAGCAGTGAGGATGAGGGGGCGCTTTTAATTAACTATTATCCCAACAGCGTTTGAAATGTTAAGAGAATAGACATGAATTCAACCTAAAGGCGTATGGTGCTTATTGCCTTAGTCTCACTCAAACCCCCCGTCCCCCTAGACAGTCTCTCACCAGATCTCTATTCAACAACACATGGGGACGTCCGGAGACTGAGACAGAGCCAATTAGAGGGAGCTCTGATGAAGAGGGAGATATGGAACACAGGCTGCAGGATGTTGTACTATTTTCCCAACAGACGGGACACTGTTTATGCCGCCATTATGTCCCATGATGCACCTGGGCACACCTTCTGGCCAGTCGCCAGATTAACCTAAAAACATTAAATTTAAATGTATTCATATTAAAATATATTTGCATATTCAATAAATAAACATTATTGGATTTTATTATCATAATAATAAATATGTATATAAATATATATAATATATATATAACTCTGAAAAGATAGAACCCAGAAATATCAATCATATTGAAAAAACTCCTGTACACAAGTTACTTAAGCCCCTAAATGTGTAAGTCAATGTAAGACTCCACAAGGTTTTATTAGCCATTGTCAATAGTAAAATTTTCTTCAATGATGCCGTTTACTTTTAGAACAGAACAACCCAGCAAGTTACATGCCCTTTCACAATATTTTTCAATATATTTGTTAATTTCACCTTAATGCACCTTTATTTGATATATATAGAGATTATAAATAGCCTAACAAACGTATCTCACATTGTACAACAGCATGGAACAATTATTTGTCTTTGTCAATGCTATTACTCAATGCATTTATTTATAAAATACATTATTGTATGTAAGTAGGGCAGTGCATTGTATCGGAAACAAACTGCCTTCAGGGGAAAATATGCAAACGTGAAGCAAATATAAACCAGCTTGCTAAAGTGTTTGAAATTGAAAGGTAAAGACATCATAAAGTGGGGTGAACATTTGCCTTGGCAGCCCCTCCCACACACATGCATATACACACACACACACACACACACACACACACACACACACACACACACACACACACACACACACACACACACCCAAAGACATACACACACATACATACAAACACACACACACACACACACACACACACACACACACACACACACACACACACACACACACACACACACACACACACACACACACACACACACAAGCTTCCACCACCCTGCAATTCATGCATAACAGATGACACAGTTACAACACAATGAAAAGAGACACACAGCCACACGCACACACCACACACACACACACACACTAACGCATACACACACGCACAGCCACTGTCGGTCGGCTGAGTTCATATTAACTCAATTTTTGAGGTGTCATCACCCTTAACACACAACACAAAGTGTCTGTGTATAAATCAGAGGACCCGTGAAGCCTAATTAAGTATTGATCACCGTCTCCATCATAGCAGCGACGCGTCAACCCCGGAGAAGGACCTTCAGTGCACTCTGCAACGCATGGGGAATCTGCATAATTAGAGCTGGGGAGGGGGTGGAGGAGGAGCCTGCCCCGGCACTGACATCCCCCGGAGAGTGCGCACAACACGCGTGTCAGCAGCGCGCAATGCTGGCTTCCGGCCAATGGGCACACGACAACGAAACGTGAGGGCGGGTCATGGCCTCACCTTGATTAATGGCGTGTCCTGCATCGCCCCGGCCTGCGGTGGCTCATTAGGCGCCAGGATTATTTTTTGCTGTGTAAATGCCTTTCATGTAAAATAAAACACCAAGTCATACTTTGATTTTTTTTTCTTTTTTACATTTAGACCCACTGTTTACTTTTTGAAGTCATTCAGCCGAGGATTGTATCCAAAGTGACTAAGAATGCGCTTAGGGAAAGCCAGGTGCTGAACGTTTAAAAGGGGCCCATGCTGACGACAAAGTCCAAACACGACATTGCAAGCTGAATGATAACAACCTACATTCCAACTCATATGCTGTGGCATCCCGCCACGTGGTCCTCGGCCTGGACGGGCCCGGGGTACCGTAGAGGACGGGGTGTACCACCCCCACCCACCAGCCGGAGAGAGAGAGCAGCCCTTTCGGCACCCCAATCAGGGTGATTGGGGGACACCTGGCCGGTGGCAGAGGAGATATAAAAGGGCTGACACTTGGACAGCACGGCACAGCACGGGAGGAAGAAGGAAGCGCTCGGGTCCACGTGCAGCTAGAGGCCCACGGAGGCCCTAGAGACCGAGAGTGCCTTGGTTGACTAAAGTTGACTGTTAATAAATGCCCGCAATGGCTTTAACCTTCACCAAACGCGTTGTTTGTACCGGTAACCCGGCTCATTTAAGGAGCGGGTTGCCACATATGGTGGAGAATGCAGGCGTGAAGATCCCACTACAACCCCCCGGTAAAGTACCCCACCAATTCGGTATGCCGAACCCGGTCGGGACAGACGCCGCCGCCGCCGCGAGGGACGCCGCCGCCGCCGCGAGGGACGCCGCCGCCGCCGTGAGGGACGCCGCCGCCGCCGCCAGGGACGCCGCCGCCGCCGCCAGGGACGCCGCCGCCGCCGCCAGGGACGCCACCGCCACCGCCGCCGCCAGGGACGCCGCCGCCGCCGCCAGGGACGCCGCCGATGCCGCAAGGGACGCCGCCGCCGCCGCGGGAGAGCAGGCCGCAGCGCGAGGCCGGGACGGGGCTGCGCCGCCGGCCGGCGCGGACGTGCGGACGGGTCGGCCCTGTATGCTGGCGACCTGCTGGGCGCAGGGGACATCTGGTAGTCCGACCATCCCGGCGAGGGTTATGAACCAGGACACGCAGGCCATGGTGGACACCGGCAGCGTGGTCACCCTCCTCCGCCCCGACTTGGCGGGAGGGAGGGAGGGGAAACCCATCGAGGTGGCCTGCGTGCACGGGGACATACGGTCCTATAAGACCTGCCATGTGGTCGTACGGACACCACAAGGGGTGTTTACGGCACGGGCGGGGATTGTACCCAACCTCCCCGTGCCGCTCCTAATCGGGAGGGATTGCCCGATATTTCGCCGGCTTTGGGACCCGGCACTAGAGTCCCGGGGCAGGAGAGATGCGGTCGCCGCCGCGGCAGGAGAGGCAGCCGCCGCCGGCGCAGCGGGAGACGAGGCGGCGGGAGACGACGTAGCCGGAGACGACGCTGCCGGAGACGAAGCTGCCGGAGACGAAGCTGCCGGAGACGAAGCTGCCGGAGACGAAGCTGCCGGAGACGACGCTGCCGGAGACGACGCTGCCGGAGACGACGCTGCCGGAGACGACGCTGCCGGAGACGACGCAGCCGGCGCCGCAGGAGACACCCGGCCCCGGCGAGATACCATCCTGGGCGGGTCCCTCGGCTACCTGGGGCTTGGACAAAGGGTGGAGGAGTGTGGCATCCCGCCACGTGGTCCTCGGCCTGGACGGGCCCGGGGTACCGTAGAGGACGGGGTGTACCACCCCCACCCACCAGCCGGAGAGAGAGAGCAGCCCTTTCGGCACCCCAATCAGGGTGATTGGGGGACACCTGGCCGGTGGCAGAGGAGATATAAAAGGGCTGACACTTGGACAGCACGGCACAGCACGGGAGGAAGAAGGAAGCGCTCGGGTCCACGTGCAGCTAGAGGCCCACGGAGGCCCTAGAGACCGAGAGTGCCTTGGTTGACTAAAGTTGACTGTTAATAAATGCCCGCAATGGCTTTAACCTTCACCAAACGCGTTGTTTGTACCGGTAACCCGGCTCATTTAAGGAGCGGGTTGCCACAATGCTGTAAGGACAACTAACCCATGCTTGTTTCCATTTACTATGGTTATCTCTAGTTCTACTTTATATAGTCCTACATTTATTGTCATATTTTTATCATAGTTGTTCCTTATTCAAGTTACCAAATCCAACGGGTTTAACTTAATACCTCAGTGCATTTAATACTGAATACATGTATTCAGTGTTGAAAGCACTGAAGTAGTTTACCAGTTCCTCCAGAGTGTAGACCAAAAGGAGCTGCAGAAGTCATCCTCCAGCTCATTTCTCCAGCTCATTTTGTGCTCAGAGCGTTGATAATCCATGATTTACCCACATGTTACGTTTGGTTCTTATCGACGCAAAATATAATACTTGTGAATTTCTTTCCAACTAAAAATAAATGGTAGTATAAATTAGCAGGAGCAGCGAGGGAATATATCAGCAGAAGGATGTTTTTTTGGCCAGATGTTTTAAAAAAAACTGTCACGATTCAATCTAGCGATCCCACAATTCAAAGATGATTACATACAATTAAGTGCTTGAAAAATACCAGCTCTTCGATTTAAAACACCTCAAAGTGTTCTGATATCCACGCAATAACTGCAAGAAGGAAAAGCATGAACAGTAAACAGCAGGTCAGTAAAAACACATTTTCAGTAAACACAGTGTATCTTTCTCAGTACTTTCGCCCGGAGCATACAGCAACACAGCCCTAATGGATGTCAACAGAAACACACAGACATGCGCGCACATACACACGCACAAATGTGCACAAGTACACATACACATACACACACACACACACACACACACACACATACACACAGTCTGGGGCTTTTCCCACTATTGTATAGATTTCCTTGACTTAGTATTCAGGGCTGAGCACTCCTCCTCCTCAATACTATTAATATTTACTACAGCAAGCTAGAGATGCGTAGTCATACTGTAGCCTACATCCGCTGGGTGCAGGCATCTGACTCTGACTGCAAGACAGAAACCAAAAATACACAGAAAACGGAGGCCATGGTAAA
>NC_082384.1:16699679-16752179 GCF_031168955.1 Gadus macrocephalus
GTATATTATTTTCTATTCTAGTCTAGTCTATGAAACAAAGAAGACAATATATATCTATTGCATATGGGTCATATAACAATATTATAGTGTTTTCTATTCTATGGTATGCAACAAAGAAAACAACACCCCATGTCGTCCCAGTGGATTAAAGCATCAGCTACAATGTTCTATGCTCTGTTCACTTATATTCTAAAGCAACTGAAGTTTTTAAACGAATGCTATTTTCCTAATCAACGGGACGCTGACCTACTCCATGTGACACACGGTATTAGGTAGGTATTGTAAACAACATTAAGAAGTAGATAAATAGTGCTTGCATCCAGCCCCTGCACCATCACCCTCACATCATTATTACGAGGAAACATTAAAAACCATTCGTCATTGCAGTGCAGCCAATTGATACCGGCACATGATGATCAATAACCGTTGATAGATTGGTACTCAGGTCCCCCCTTCCCCCACCATGCTGTCAGAGAGGATGATTCCATCAGGGATAGTCCCGGAGCAACTGGATATGATATATTATATACCATATAAATGATATAACATAAATCCAAGATATACACCCACAGCAGCAGATCCTGGTCTGAGGTATAGGCCTAAGTCAAATTTGTCTTAGTCGTGGTTGGTCAGATCACAGCGTAACCCCATCGTCTTGGCAGAGGATGCTCATGTCATCATATTTTACTTTTACCAGAGCCGGACTCTGGATTGTGTTATCTTGATGACTATCTATGTATATTTTCCAACTATAGTCCACAAAATAAGGCGAGAACAGTAATTCACGACGACCCAGACCACAATATATTCCTTGTCAATTTATTTTGATATATATATTGCCTATTATCACATTTTCAGTATTGAAGAGGAACTTCTTACAGACATTTGGATTAAAATTGTAATTTACTCTAATCCTAATCCTAATCTGTTGAATGGGAGAGGAGTGCCTTCCTCAAAGCCTAGTGGTGCAAACAAGAACAAACCCCTGAGAAGGGATGAATAAAAAAGATGAGCGATTTCTTAAGGAAAGTTAAATGGATCCTCGGTGAATCGACAGAAAATGGCAATGTGTGTGTGTGTGTGTGTGTGTGTGTGTGTGTGTGTGTGTGTGTGTGTGTGTGTGTGTGTGTGTGTGTGTGTGTGTGTGTGTGTGTGTGTGTGTGTGTGTGTGTGTGTGTGTGTGTGTGTGTGTGTGTGTGCGTGTGCGTGCGTGCGTGCATATGTCTGTAATTGATTGTCTGTCTGTGTCTGTCTGTGTGATGAGAGTGTGTCAGGGTGTGTGTATACGTGTGTGTTTCTGTGTTGCTGTGTGTTAGTGTGTTAATGTATTGTATTTGGATGTGTGTGTGAGTTTTTTTTTTTTTTATGTATCCGTGTATTTGTGTGGCTGTAGTTTTCAAACAAAGTTTAACCGATTTCTCCTGGTTTTGGATTATTCTTTGGAGTGTATGAAGAAACAAGATCTCCATCTTGTGGTCAAACTAGGGAAAGGGTCCTAAAATAATAACTCATACAGAATACATCAGCCTATTTTGAAAAAACAATAGAAGTTGTGCAGGCAGTGACAGAAGCCCATTAGTTGGATGTGCGATAAGCTTGGACATACCTGGAAAATACAGACGATATAGCCCACAGCTGCTCATCTAAAGGAAAGTCAAATTACCTGCTGTTGTTCCTCTCATGGAAAGGAGGCTAATTCCTTTAAGACACCTTTAAAAATGATGTTTCTAAGGTAACCAAGTTCATGGCTGTATGTCAGTTGGGCAATCAACACTGACATTTAAAAATCAGCTATTATTTAGTGTGGACATTTATTACTATTTACAAAGTAGGTACTTGGTGATATAAACCAAATAACTCGTTAAGGTCTGGCATCTGCCAATATGTCGACAGAACTACATTATTTACCTAGAGTCTCCATTCCACTTGTAAAATGTTCATATTAGCTTGGAGTCGCACACTACCATTCATTTTTTTTCAACATTTTAAACTTTAAAATTCTACTTTTCAAATATTATTTTTATGTTGAAACTTCGTTCAAACATTTAATAAATCAACACACTTTGAACTTCAAATATTTCTAAACTTATTTTCGATATCATTTATACTTTTTTCAGAATGAACAGTTTCATTTTAAACCCGCTTCGTACACTTTCAGTTGGTCGCATTGACTTCCGTCGAGGCTAGAGTGTGAGAATTCACTTCGCTCTAGCCCAAGGTGGCTATCCCAAAAGCTAATCATTTCGGACATTGCAGAGCCTAACTGGTTTCGGCGTCGATATTTAACCTAGAAGAAACACATTGTTCAGCCTGTAACAGTAGCTCCTGCAGTTCTGAGCTTTCTTTTACTTTCCACATTATTATTTTCACTTTCCATCATTCTAGGATTACACTAGAAGGGGCTTTTATCTTCTTCTATAATTTGATTACTAGTTAAGTTAGGACCACGGGACACAAACTGCCAGTTCCAGCTGTGGGGGAACTCAGCAGGACAGTCTGGGCCCTCCTCCTCCACCACCCTAATCCCCAATCGAACCACTGCCTACCCCTCTCCCTCTCCATACCCCCCCCCCCCCCCCCCCCTTGCTACTAAGGACAATACAGGAGGCCCCACGGGCCCACCCCCCCTCCCCCTGCAACCAGTCCATTCATCACATCCAGCCAGGTGAGACGGGAGCTATCAAAGCTCCGGACGAACAATGCAATGGGTCCAGACAACTTCATCCCCACGGTGCTTAAAGCGTGGGCCAGACAGCTTGCAGGAGTGTTCCAACACCTCTTCAACCTCTCTCTGAGTCCGAAGAAGGTGCCCCAGCTGTGGAAGACCTCCTGCATTGTTCCGGTGCCTAAGATAGGATGTCCCAGGTGGTACCGATCTCGCACGTCATGAAGATCTACAAGAGACTGGTTCTGCAGCACCGTAGGTCCCTGGTGTTCGGCTCCATGGACCCACTGCAGTTCGTGTACCAGGCCCAACTCTTGGCCTGGACGACGCCATCATCTACCTGGTCTTAGTCACATCGGGAGAGGCCGGGGAACACAGTGAGAGTCTGTGTTGTTCTTTGAATTCTCCAGTGCGTTCAACACCATCCAGCCCCTCCTAGCGTGGCCCTTCTGGGTAAACTATGTTATTACTGTTGGTTTCACACATCAACAAAGACAAGCAGACCAGATTGTCTGGATTCTTGGGCAAGTGTGGCTGTGTAGTTTCTTCTGCTAGCTAATACAGAGGGAGAGAGAGGGAGGGGAGGAGGTCCATTACTGCACACTTCAGCAGCCAGCGGCCCAGCCTCCGTTTGTTGAAGCCTGCTGGGGCATTTCCTCCGTGCAAGCCCCATCAAGCGTCCTTCACATGGGGCCCATGCGGAGGCGTGGTGTCCCCCTGAACGGGTAACAGCTTTGCTTGTAGCCGGTCGTCTTTTAAACTGCCTTTTGATCTCTAACAGACCACCGTCTCAGTAATCCTGTCATTGTCCCTGAACTGATGTCGACCTGGTAACATTTGGTCACAGTTTGAAAGCATAAGGGCCTCCCAGCTGCGTCCCTGCCTGGTGATTAGCCTCTGGTTAATGGGATACTTTTAAAAGTTTAATAGATCCTCTGTGAGTCAACAGAAAATGGCAAAATAAAAAGCAATGAAAGTACACAAATCGACCATTCCACCATCGGTTTCGCGTGCGTGTGTGTGTGTGTGTGTGTGTGTGTGTGTGTGTGTGTGTGTGTGTGTGTGTGTGTGTGTGTGTTCATTTGTGTGGTTCGAACATATACGTTTAACCAAAATTTTCCTGGTTTGGATGATTCTCAGATTGTCCATTCGGATCCACCACATGGGACACAACAGTGTATTAGGAAACAAGATCTCCATCTTGTGGTCAAACAAGGGAAAGGTTCCTAAAACATGTTTTTAAGGTAAACAAGTTCATGGCTGTTGGTCAGGTGGGCAAATAACAAATAACAAAAATAGCCATTATTTAGAAGGTCAATATTTATTATTATTTACAGAGTAGGCCCGTTGTAATAAAATTATTCTTTAAGGGATGGCATCTGTCAATATTTCGACAGAACTAAATTCAATTGAATGCATTCATTTTTTATAGATGGTCTAAACATCCCGGTTCCAAGTGATGTGGAATTCCCTTTCCCGTTACAGGTCTATAGTTAGGTGAGTCCTGCAAGCAGCGCTGAACTGATTTTGAGAACCCTACTCCATTCACACTTTTTCACCAGGCAGAGACTCATTCACATTTTTTAATATTTGTAACATTTTAAAATATTCTACTTTTAGCCCTAACCCTAACCCTTAATTATGGAAGTCAATCTCTGACCCTCCAACTTCTTCAGACCTCGCTCCTTGGTCAACATCTATCCGTTTATTGACCGCGCTTTCAATCACCCACTGCGTTTATTGACATCTCATACGACAACCTAGTAGAGGGAGGTTTTATTTCTTCTTCTGTGGATATAAACGTCGGCTGACGCCTCTTTTTCTTCAACCGAAAAGTGGTAAGGTAACAAGTTGCTGCTGCTTTTGTCACTGGGAAACTAGGCCTACAACATTGTTGCGGTAGTCACTTTTTCTTCCAGATTTTGTGTCTTGTTTTGAAAACGGAAACAGATCCCAAAGCAGAATTATGGAATTTGAACATTTTGAAGCCAGGGAGAAGAAACACCGGTCATCTAAGGCCAGCGTCTCCGGGTCCCACTCCAGTCAGAGGGTTAACGGAGTGGTGCCCAGTCCGGCGCAAAGCGCGCACTGTAGCTTCTACCGAGCGCGCACCCTCCAATCCCTCAGGTTGGAGAAGAAAGCCAAAAAAGTTAGTTTTTACCGCAATGGGGAAAAGTATTTCAAGGGTCTAGTGTACGCCGTGTCCAACGACCGTTTTTGTTCAATGGATGCCCTGCTTACGGAACTCACTCGGTCCCTGTCGGACAACGTGAACCTCCCTCACATTAAAGTGCGCGCACTGTACACCGCGGATGGAAGCAAGAAGATCTTGAGTCTAGATCAATTAATGCAGGGTAAGGTTCACTGAAGTACTGCAACCATTCAATGTTTTTTTTCCAATGTACATCGATCCTATCGTATAAATATGTCTGTAGTCTGGAGTTAACATGTAGGCTGCGTTGCGCAGAATATAACTTTTGCGCCAATCTTGCTCATGGAAGAATCGCTCGCGGAGATAGCTCCTTCGGGATGGAGGTCACACTAATGTCATCATCATCAATATCATGGAAATATATTATAATATTTTAATATAAATCAGCAGTGCTGTCACTAGGCTGTTTTATTCGGGGCTAGAGTCCCGGATATTAATTAATTAGCACCGAATACATTTTTTGGGTAAAATAAATAAATATATATATATATATTTTTTTTTTTATTATTATTATTTCTTGGTATATTTACTGGTAAATATGGAATAGAAGTGATGAAATTATTCTAGTCACTATTGGTAGTTAGTTATTTAGAAGGAAACATGGGGATTCCAGGAGCATTTAAAAAAAAAGTAGCCTAGTCCTTCTAGATTGTCCTTCTGGCTAGAGAATAAAAAGTTTAAAAACATAACCAGACTGTTAACCACCTCAAGTGAATTAACATATCCTATCCCCAGTCTAATCCATAAACATATATATGGGGAATATATATATATGTATATATATATATATATATATATATATATATATATATATATATGTGTGTGTGTGTGTGTGTGTGTGTGTGTGTGTGTGTGTGTGTATGGATGGATGGATGGATGGATGGATGGATGGATGTATGTATGTATGTATGTATGTATGTATGTATGTATGTATGTATGTATGTATGTATGTATGTATATATGCATATGTGTATAGATATATATAATATAGATATATATGTATGTAAGGTTTGTCTCATTTGTATTCATTTTACTCTGAAATAACTTGAATGGAACTTTAGATGTTTGGGGATAAGCAGCAAAGCAGTCAGGTAGTTATTTAAAGCTATAATAAACTGTGTATTTTGTTTATTTAGGTAAAGCATTATGAAAAAATGTGCATGCACAATAAAGCATACAAAAAAAGTTGCCGCACGCTACGTGCACATTTTTCTATCCCTCTGGGCTAAGCCCCGGACGTTTCAGAAACCTAGAAACTCCCCAACATGTTAATTGTCTCATCCCACAAAAGCAGGATTTTAAAGGTTAATGAAGGCCACCCTCGGGGTCGTGCGGTGTAAGGGGCACGAGAGTTGCATAGCCATACTGCTTTACCTGAGCTCCCGTCCCGATTCCCGTGCTGCTCGCCTAATTGGTATCAGAAGTGGGATGTGGCCTGCGCACAAGGAAGGGGAATTGAGACAGGCTTGATAGAGGCAACTCTCGGGGTCGTGCGGTGTAAGGGGCACGAGAGTTGTACTACACTGTAGACAGACGGCCCCACGGCGCCCATGGAGGAGTCGTTCGCCGCATAGACCAAGGGAGGGTCAGCATTGCGCCGATGTACGCATGTGGGATATTTGCTGTGTGTTCCGTGTGTTTGCGGTGGTGTTGATAAAGGCAACTCTCGGGGTCGTGCGGTGTAAGGGGCACGAGAGTTGCAAAGCACATCGAAAATTAGGCTTAGTATTCACCCTTGGCCTTTACGCGTTTGCGTGATTTTGGATTTGGATTATGGCTCCCACACAATCTCAGCATACTCTGACCTCCTGCAGTATATTCCTTTCCGTTTCCATGACTTGTCAGTCTTTTTTCCTCTAATCCTCCTCAGCTATCCCCCAGTGCCCCTGTGCAGTCTGGTGGGAGATCTAGATCAGTGCTGCTGGCCCGTGCAACACATTGATGCAGTCTACAGAAGTCTGTTTTGCGGAAGTTGGTGCGACAGTTGCTTATAAGACAGTTGCTATTGAGTATCTCATTCAGTATCCACTGAGAGAGAGATGGGGCTGCCCAATATAAGAAGAGGAGCTATAGTTTAACATGGGGCATGGCCTTTCTGGCTAAACTATGTTATGGTGGTGGACTGGTGGATTCACATGATAACAAAGACAAGGAGAATGGATTCTTGGGCAAGCATGGCTGTATAGTTTCCCCTGCCGCTGCCATCTCATACAGAGGGAGAGAGAGGGAGGGGAGGAGGTCCATTACTGCCCACTTCAGCAGCCGGCTGTACAGCCTCTGTTTGTTAAAGCCTGCTGGGGCATTTCCTCCATGCAAGCCCAATCAAGCGTCCTTCATGGGGTCCATGCAGAGGCGTGGTGTCCCCCTGAATGGGTAACAGCTTTGCTGTTACAGCTTTAAGCAGAGACTGAAGCCCTGGTGAAGGCCGTCCTTGAAGTGAATTTGGAAAACAGTTGCTCATCTAATAAGGCAAGTCAAATTACCTGCTGTAGTTCATCTCATTGAAAGGAGTTGAGTTCCTTTAAGGCGTAAATTAACATTGACGTAAAAAAAAATTCCATTATTTAAAGAGTGGGTATATTGTTATTTACAGAGAAGACATGTGGGTGATATTTACAAGCGATAAACCAAAGAGCTTGTTAATGGCATCTATCAATATGTAGGCATAACACAAATAAATTAGACAAAATATGTATTTTATTTTCATTAATTTTGTTTCAGTTAATTAAGATTAAGCATCAAGTAGGTCCCAAAAGAGTTTGGAGTTTTTACTGTTGGGTTTATTCCATTATAGGCATAGTTAGTTGAGTTAGTTAGTCGTTTATATTTGTATCTTTCCATGTAGTGGCATTGTCCAATCGTGAACACTAGAGGGCGCAAAATGATCTCTGACTGCCGACCCCAGCCCATTTCAGATAGGTGCTGTTCATGTCCTCCACACTTTTAGCCCACCTTTACGAATTGTATCTCTTCATTTAGGTCGTATACCCTACCTTAAATACCCTACAATTTAACAATGTCTATTGCATATGGGAGTATGCCTAATCACCGTTCGAAGTGATTAATCCTTGGTCTCTACTTCATTTACTCAAGCACTGGATGGGAGGGGCCGCACCAGCTGGTCGATAAAAACACACACACACACACACACACACACACACACACACACACACACACACACACACACACACACACACACACACACATCGTTTTTCTACAGCTATAATTATTTATAAAGTTTAGCTTCGAATAAACAGTCCAAAGGTAAATAAATATCACGGTCCTACCTTTCGGGCAATTCGTCTAGGAATATAAACCCAATGAATCAATCGATCGCTTCCCGGCCGATCAAAAAATGAGTCAATATAAGGCATATATAGCATTTTTAAGAAGAGTAGCCTGCAACAGACTTAGAGACGAATACCATCTATTAAACAATATGTGTCAAGATTTTATTCTGTATATGGCAGGGGACGATTCAGTTATTTCAGAGTAATCTCATAGGACGAGGGCACTACGCGTCACCCTTCACGTCCTTAACGCGTTGGGGGAACAATGGGTTGCATTAGGACCCTGCGGCGACCGAAGCGGGCTTCCTTCTCTCATTGATCTGACAGCTTCTCCTGCGGTAGTTCAACATGCTTCAACGCAGCCGACCCAACAAGGGCTGCGAGAAGAAAAGGGGAACCTAGCAGCTGTTATGGGACCTAATGAGTTTTAAAAGCTTTTTATGTGGCATTAACCTACAAAAGTAGACCTACAATGTCTGTCAAAGAAGGCAGGCCATCATTCTGAGCGCTTTCAATCAACCATAGCGTTTATTGACATCTCATTTCGACTACCAAGAGGGAGTTTGTTTTATTCTTCTTCTTTGGATTGAAATGTCGTTTGAACTGCCTTGCCTCGTTTTCGATAAATAAGTACGTTTTCACAAGGGGATGGTAAGGTAACAAGTTGTTGCTGCTCTTGTCACCGGTGAAATTGCCGCTGAACTCCCGGAGAAGAAGCAGCATACACCGGTATACGACAACATTGTTTTGGTAGTCACTTTTTTCATCCGGATTCTGTGTGTTGTTGGGCAACCGAAGCATGTCCCAAAGCAGAATTATGGAATTTGAACATTTTGAAGACAGGGAGAAGAAATACCGGTCATCTAAGGCCAGCGCCTCCGGGTCCCACTCCAGTCTGAGGGGTAACGGTCTGGTGCCAAGTCCAGCGCACAGCGCGCACTGTAGCTTCTACCGAGCGCGCACCCTCCAATCCCTCACGTTGGAGAAGAAAGCCAAAAAAGTGCGTTTTTACCGCAATGGGGACAAGTACTTTAAGGGCCTGGTGTACGCCGTGTCCAACGACCGTTTTAGGTCAATGGATGCCCTGCTTATGGAACTCACTCGGTCCCTGTCGGACAACGTGAACCTCACCCACGGAGTGCGCGCACTGTACACCGCAGATGGAAGCAAGAAGATCTCGAGTCTAGATCAATTAGAAGAGGGTAAGGTTCACTGATGTACTGCAACAACGCAGTGTTGTGTTTCCAATGTACATCAAGCCATATCCTATACAGGTCTTTAGCCTTCATGTGTTGAACTAGCCTTCCTTCTTGGAA
This sequence comes from Gadus macrocephalus, assembly GCF_031168955.1. Taxonomy (NCBI): domain Eukaryota; kingdom Metazoa; phylum Chordata; class Actinopteri; order Gadiformes; family Gadidae; genus Gadus; species Gadus macrocephalus. Next base: position 16,709,163 of record NC_082384.1, read on the forward strand.
GGAAGTGCATTGAAACAAGGTGGATGCAAGGAGCTGGAACATACAGCTGCTATTTAATGTTTTGACCGGAAATGGCTTTCATGACCCCCATTGGCCAGTTGTAGGCCCAAGAAAAAGGTGTTCCCTTGACTATAACTCAAATTGAAGTCAAATAAAATCAAAAAAGTAAATTCACAATTTCTTTTTGAACGTTGTAGATTATAGTCTGGGCCCTTTTGCTAGATGCTGGCAGTATCGACTGCAAGGGAAGGACTATGACTTTTTACTTGAAAGCGTTTGAAAGCTATAAAGCTTGACCTGGGGTTAATTGGGACGAACTAAAGCAAGCCCATAAAACCATGTGCTGCGTGACTACAACCATCAGGTTGAAAGTTATGACGAGCATCCCTTGGGCATCTAGTTACAACTGCTTAGACCCATCTCTGAGAAGCCCCTATCAAGACAGCAATCATAATCGAGAGTTATGTTTTGATATGACAAATGTTAAAGTTTAAGTATACACCTAAACTTTGATTAGGATTAAGCCTGTGCTCATGCTTCTGCCTATACCTCTATCTGCCTCAGTCCAGCTTGGTGAGAGTGAGAGTGATTGGGATTGTGCAGGGTAAACATCTGACTGAGCTATCCAACCATCCAGGCATTCAGAACGTCAATGTCACCTAACAGCTCCGGGCAGTCCCCGAAGCCACCCATGAAAAAAAAAATCCTCCTTCATTCGGTTATTTTTGTGGGTTGAATCATGGCAAAGAATGATTTACCCTATTACCAATCCAATGGAGGACAACAGTTTTCAACTAAAAGCAAAAATGCCAACAGTTTTTATATTGCTGTTCAGACCAGAGCCCCACCAAGGCGGACGCAGAGATTAAATGGAGATGAGTCATGTATTAGCTTCTCTGCTGACTCAAGCAAAGTACCCTACAGTCCTCCTCCTCCTGCACGCCTCCTCTCATCTAATGTACCCCCTGCGGTGACATTCACAGCCCGGCAACAATCAGTCCATCTCTATGTTTTGGTCCCCAATGTGTGCTGTGATTGGTGTTTTTAATATCTGTGGTGTGTGGGTGTGTGGGTCCGGCTCACACACAATCTTCCCCTACTCTGACCTCCTCCTGCAGTAAATTAGTTTTTTCTTCATCACTTGTTTGAATATTTTCATCTTGCATCCTAAGAGGCTAACCCACTGCACCGCTGGGAGTCTGGTGGGAGATGTAGGTCAGTGCTGACCCTTGCAAAACATCAATGCAGTCAACAGAAGTCTGTTTTTACGGCAGTTGGTGCGATCTATGAGGCAGTTTTGCTATTGCTCAACACCAACCCACACAGAGACGGGGCTGCCTAATTTAAGAAGAGGGTCTAGATGTAGCATGGTGCATGGCCTATCTGGATCAACAAACCGGTGGTTCCACGCAATAACAAAGACAAGCAGACCGGATTGCCTGGATTCTTGAACAAGCGTGGCTGTGTAGTTTCCCCTGCCATCCAATACAGAGGAAGAGAGAGGGAGGGGAGAAGATCCATTACTGCACACTTCAGCAGCGGGCGGTACAGCCTCTGTTTGTTAAACCCTGCTGGGGCATTTCCTCTGTGCAAGCCCAATCAAGCGTCCTTCACATGGGGTCCATGCAGAGGCGTGGGGTCCCCCTGAACGTTTAACGGCTGTGCTTGTAGCACCGTGTAACCGCCACAACAATGGACAGCTGGTGGTTCTGTTAAACTGCCTTTTGAAAAGCTGACCTCAGGTGCTGCCAGCTGAGAAACCCCCTCCCCTCACACCTGAGACCTTCCTGTGTCCTCCCCATGGGGACAGAGCTGTCAACTCCACCCTCCCTCTCTATCAGACCACCGTACCACTAATGCTGTCATTGTCCCTGAATTGATGACGACCTGGTAACATTTTGTCACAGTTTGAAAGCATAAGGGCCTCCCAGCTGCGTCCCTGCCTGATAATTAGCCTCTGGTTAATTGCTGGCTTCTTTGAGCCGTGTGTCATGGGATACTTTGGGGCCTCTCTCTCTCCCTCTCTCTCGCTCTGTCCTTTACTTCTGCCTTGACACACATCAGATAACCCAAGAATAAAGGGAGATTTCCTGTCTATTCACATATAAAGTCTTAGCTGTACAACTAAATGAGGTTGAATTTGTTATCCTTTACCGATTGCATATAATACAATAAACGAAGATAACACTTTATCTTATACTGAAAGGGAAATTCAGGAAGCTAGCATGATGCAACTGTTTACCTTCCTTAATATTTAAGATAAATGAACTGTCCCTTACAACTGGTATGGCCCTCCAACACCAGCCTATGTATGTGTTTCACATCACTAATATGTCAAATTGTGATCCTAGCAAATCGCATGCTCATGTTAAACTAAAGAAAAAGTACAATTGAAAGTCATTGCTCGTGTCCTCCCTGTGCTCTGCTGTCAACAAGCAATCGTATCACACACACATCAACAGAGGTGTGGCATCAGTAAAGGCTCAGTACACGTCACATGACTGCTCCGGAGAGGCAAAAGTCTACAAAGAAATGCTGACAAAAGAGAAGTGATCTTTGGATCAAGTTCTGTGAGCCTGGCTGCAGGATAAGGCAGAGTTACCCTTGGCTTGGCCTCACTGTGTCTCCTTGTTCCTCTGAGGAAGTCCTTGTTATCGGATGGAGAGCCGATTAGCACTGGGCCAATGTGAACGCATACTTTGCATTCCTCCTGCATGAGCCCCTGCTCTATCTCTTGTACACGACTTCTATTGGACTCGCGCTGAATATGTTGCCTCAGTACAGTATATGTTGCAGTTATGTGTGATCGGGGATGTGATCAATTGATGATATCCAAGGGGTCTTTTTAAGATTCAATGTCATTAAGGAGCGTGGGGGGGTAGGGCATCTCACTCAGGGATGTCTACATTGAGACGACGGACTTTGAGGTTCAAACCAAGAACCCTCCTCTAGATTATCATCCACTAGATTATCAGTTTTAACCCTTTTTTTAAACAACCCATATCCCTTGTCTTCTCTCCCTCTTTCACCAGGCGAGAGCTATGTGTGTGCCTCCAACGAGCCCTACCGTCGGCTGGACTACACCAAGAACGTCCACCCCAGCTGGTGGGTGGGCAAGACGGCCACGTCTCGCTCGCTCTCGGCGCTCTGCGGCGGCGGCGAGCAGCTGCTGCTGCAGCGTGAGTCCAAGGACTTCATCAAGCCCAAGCTGGTGACCGTGATCCGCGGCGGCGCTAAGCCGCGCAAGGCCGTGCGCATCCTGCTCAACAAGAAGACGGCCCATTCCTTCGAGCAGGTGCTCACCGACATCACCAACGCCATCAAGCTGGACACGGGCTTGGTGAAGAGGCTGTACACGCTGGACGGCAAACAGGTAGGGGCTGTGACTTTGGCTTTCGCATGGGTTGGGCTTGTGGTTTTAATACCTTGTACAGCTCTAATCTGTTAACCCTGACGGATCCTGATTTTAACCTTAACACTGAATGTGAAACCCTAACCCTAGACCCCTGATCCTGATTTTAACCCTAACACCAAACGTGAAACCCTAACCCTAACCCTAGACCCTGTATCCTGATTGTATCCCTAACACCTAAACCCTGATCCTGATTTAAACCCTAACCCCACACCCTAAACCCTTATCCTAACCATACACCCCTAATCCTGATTCTATGCCTAAACCCAAATCTGTACCGAAACCCTAATTCAGATTCTTACCCTATACCCTCACCCTAAAACCTTAATTCTAACCCTGAACCCAAGTTGTATCCCTGAACCCAATCACTGACCCTAAACTCTAAACCCTTAACCATAATTCCAAACCCAACCCCTAATTCTAAACCCTAAACATAACATTGGGTCATATTGTCTGCCTTACTGAAGAATATGTTTAAATTGGCTGCCATAGGGATATGCCTTCACCTTAAACATTCATTTTAGTGATGCAAAGTTATTTAGTTAAATCCGATATTGATGTATTTCCAAACAGTATTACTGTTTGTATTCCCCTCGGAAACTTTGCATCACTCCCTCTGCTAGCTCTGCTAAAGATGACCTCAGGCCACGCCGTAAGCCTTGGGGAACCATGGGGGCTGCTGTGCAGCATACAGTGTACTCAGCCTCCTAGAGCCCAACCCAGTGGCACTGATAATGTATCCAGAGCTTCTCACGAGTCCTCCGTCAACACCCAGCAGCCATTTGTTTTCTGCGAGAACCACTGGGATGCGATAAACGTGATTCAGCTGTGTCAGCTGTCCAAACCTCCACACATAATTACGGAGCACGGTTATTTCCAACAAGGTGGTAATGAAAACGTTTTATATTTGAGGCCTCTGGCTGTACCGGCCATCATAGGCTCCTCCCATGCTTACACACCCACATTAGTCATCCACAATTGGTGCTCAGCCGTACACACCAAACCTCCTGGGAATCATAAAGAGTAATATGAGGCTCCAATGTGTACTCCAAGCCTCGCCTCTGTCTGTATATTAGATGAGGGGACATTTGGAAGAACATGATTCCTGCTCTGGCCCCTTCCCACTGAGGACAGAAGGGTGTTACTGGGGTGGGGTCTTCTGGGAACGTGCCAGCTCCCATATTCAAGGTCTTGTTGTTTTGAAATGCTTCAATATGTTCAAGGAGTAGTGGACATTGCATTGTGATGTGTTTCCTGTGTCCCGTGCTGTTCCTGTTCTCTAATGTTTAGTGAAGGGAGCTAGTGTTGACAGGAGACTCCATTGGGCAAGCCAGTCATGAGTCATGACCATAATATTTATTTTCCATTTCAGCAGGTTGTTACCCCTGTGTCCCCGTCTCTGGTCACAAGACCTGTGAATAAGGGTGCTGTCCCTGTTAATACCCTGCAGTACTAATGTTTAGTGAATTATACTACCAGTATTCAGAAATACATTGTGCTGACATATTGAGCTGGTGTTTTGTCTTCAGGCCTGTTCGTTAACACAGTTATTTTCATGAGCACAGAGTTTTGTTTTGTAGTGGTGGTAGCTACGTTAAGGTCAGTTATGTTGAACCTTGTTATGTTGAACCTTGAACCTTCAAGTGCAAAGCCAGTGAAAGTGAAAGCAGCACATTCAAAGCAGTGAGAGAAGGTCAAGATAGCTGAACTGAATCCACTACATTAGTATCTCGGTTATATAAAATGCTTTACTTCAAAACACATTTCACATGAACTACATCTATTTCTAATGTAGTTACTTTGAACTCTGTCACTAATTCACCAAAACACAGCCCAAACCAGAGACCCAGAAGAGATTGCTCTGTGCATTTATACTTGTGGGACGCGGCATCATACCCCAGGTCTGACACAGGGCAAATCAAAGCGTTTGCCAACTTCTCCCCATTGCTTGTAAACTAGTTTGTTGAAATGCATTGGAGAGATTATAAAGGATTGTTAGTGATGGATATAAGTGTGCCAGTTCAAGGAGGGGTTTGGGGCCGTGGAACTCTGTCTTTATCCTTTAAAAACGTTTTTGAAATAGTGTTTTGTCTGTTGGAATGTTAGTATTTAATTTTTTTAGTTTCTTGATAAAGTCACAAGGGATTTGATTTTGGCTAACTGTGTATACTTAATACGATGCTTAGAGGCTTTCTGGTTGAAACATTTATACTTCACAGGGAACTTCAGTCATCCCTGGCACCAATCCAACCCCAATCTCAGTTTTTTTTTATGTTAATCTTCAGTAGATATTGCAAAAGTGCCTGCCACGACATAACATATGTTAATATCAGGGGATTAAGGAAATGCCTTTAGCGTCATACACAAATGTTGAAGGGAAATGTTTTAATGTGTTTTATTGTTCGGACAAAGTGTTTTTAAAGGGGAAGATATTGTAATAATCTCTATTGGTTCGGCATTAGCAAATCCAAAACCACCCAAATTGGCCTGTTTTACCTCCAGCTGATTCTAATGCTTTGAGAATAACACAGTGAGTGAACATTTTTTGTTTCCTTCTACAGTTGGTGAATGCTCCATAATAATTGAGTCATGCAGCATTTCAGAAATGTGATATCATCCTGTTGTTTTACTCTTGAGGCTTCTACTGTGGGCTATACAAAACAATATTAACAAACGGTGAACATTTTCCTGTTGTATAACTGCTCAACTCATCTCCATTGCAAGCCTATTAGATGATATCAGTAGTCTCCCTTTAAATGGCCAGTCAATGCTAGAGGGAAATGTGTAAAGTGTTTATACAGCTATGAACTAAATGGCTCGACTTCTGTCTGCCTAACGTTACTACAGAAACAGAGGTCAGTGAAACAGTGGTGCTGAAGGAACAAGAATCTCCCATCAAACCCATCCATGTTATAACAATTAATAAGAGCAGAATCTTTGTAATAAAGCAGTGTGTTATTTTGGATTGAAGAAAACGTGTTAGTTAAGGTGAGGAATCTCTACATGAAGATTGTTGGAAATCTTCCAAGAAGGTTTGGTATTTTAACCCCCCCCCCCACCCCCCATCTGTATTAATGTCCTCCATCTGCCAGTGTAACAAGACCACTGCAGGAGACTCACACACGCACACACGCACACCTCCAGTTGGTGGAACATGTGTCACCTTGAGCCAACGCTAGACAGCGGAATGATGGACGGGACTGAAGGGGGGGGGGACTCTCGTCACAACATTTTAAACGGACGCTCTCTAGTGTAGCGATTCAAGACAGCAAGGAAGTGAACCGTCTGGCCGGAACTCTTGACGGACGGCCACAATGGGGTGGTGCGGACAGGATGTCAATGAGCCATGAAGACAATTCGATTTGAATGGTTTGAATTTGTCTTTCCTTTCATAGACGGCATCTGCAGGAATTCCCGTCTGGGACTCATAAAGTACATTTGATCTTATTTTCCTTTATGAATGATCACACTTTCTCATGGATCATAGCTGTATTCTACCTATCACTTTGATTCCATAGATGCACCTTTTGATTCATGCGCTGTATGCTAGGTGTCGTGCAGTAACCTAAGCAGGCTTTCTAGTTGTTTTGAAATTGTATTGGTAATATAGACACATTGTGCTATGACTTTGCAGTATATCTTGTTGTCCAGCTCAGGTTAGTCTTCATCTCTGAATAATCATCATAATAATCCAGGAACGGTGGCAGTTTGGAGGCTGGTCATGTCCAGCTAATCTGACAGATCGGCCCATCGATAAGCCTCTTTCCTCCCTGCCTGGAGCCCTTCTCTGGTGGCTGGCCTCCCTGTGTCCCTCATGGGCTGCATTGTATTTATGTCGCTACCTATCAGAACAGAGCGATAACCTTTTTCTAAAAAAAGAAGAACGCGTAACTTCCCGCCGCTACAGAGACAAGACCTGATTTCCCTTCTCTCAAGTGACTGTTATGTTTGTTAAGTTTGAACTACTTGCAGCTTTCCTTTAACAGTGAATCCAATTTGGATTCAAAAAAGAGCTAAATCGTAGGATAAGAAATACCAGTCACAACGCAGTTGATCAATGGAAAAGCAAACTAACGCTGTACACATCATCCTTTGTTTGTCTGCCTTAAAGCAATACAGAATATAAATTGCGATTTTCTTTTTCTTTTTACATTTCCCCAGAACATCATCCATAATTTAGCCAATGACTAATAGCTCTGATAGACCTTTACTTTCAATGTGTTGTTAATGCTAACACACACACACACACACACACACACACACACACACACACACACACACACACACACACACACACACACACACACACACACACACACACACACACACAGGATGCCTCCTAGCAGCAGCCAACCATCTGCTCCTACACAATCAAATCAGGCTCCAGCTAGCCTGTGTGGGGGTAGCATGCTACACACACACACACACAAACGCGCAAACACACACACACACGCACACACACACACACACACACACACACACACACACACACACACACACACACACACACACACACACACACGCACACACACTGTCACCCAGCCTCCAACTGGGTCCTGGCCACCACCCGACAATTAGACGCACAAGCTGTAAGAGAGGGTGAAAGTGCAGCTGTCAGGTGTGTGTGTGTGTGTGTGTGTGTGTTGTGTAAGTGAATGGTTATTGAGCATCTTGGTTCATCAGGGCCAAGACATTCAGCTGTGTGTCTCTTAGCAGAGGTAGAGCATCATTACAAACTGAAAGCTGACTCAGTAGATGTAGAGCACAACAATTGCAGCTCTTATTCAGGCAGTACTTTTACAAAGGAATCCGTCCATCCATCAGCTGCTCTGAAGAAAAGTGAACAGAATAACTATTGCCGTGTGGGATTGACGGTTGTGATTGAGTCAGAGAAATGATTAATAGTGTACATTGTTTTACATTTAGGCTAGACTACAGCACAGAGAAGCATATCCACTGATGCTGTGTCCAATGGTGGCTTACTCTATCTTTTGAGCTACATGCTACACCTCAGCCCCATGAAGAAGGTAAGACTGGGCCATTATCACCACCAAAGTCTGACCTCCCATGGAGTAGGTCAGACTGCGTTTATTACCACCACAGTCTGACCTCAGCCCCATGGAGTAGGTCAGACTGCGGTTATTACCACCACAGTCTGACCTCAGCCCCATGGAGGGGGTAAGCCTGCTGACAGTCCACAGAGGAGCTGACAACTCAACACATCTACTCTCATGACGTGAGATGAGGCTTTATAAGCCGGTCAAGATGAGCTCTACAGGACTAGAGAGGTGGGGAGGAAATGGCAAGGAAGGATATAGGACAGAAGGAAGGGAAGAATAAAGGAAGAGGAGGAATGACTGGAATGAGAGGCAGGTTTAAGGAACAAAAGGCTTGTTGATGGAAAAGAAGGAAGGAAGGAAGGGAAAAAAGAGGGGGAGAACTTAGAAAGGTAATAGCAGGAATAAGAGGCAGGTTGTTTGGAGGAGAAGAGGAGGCGGCTTGGTGTACCAGCCAAAGGCCTCCCACTTTCTCCCTTTCTCCCTGCCTCCCCTCTCCCTCTAACCCCTCATCAAGGGCATGTGATGCACTCTGCATCTCTTACACTCGGATGACCAGGCAGAGATGCACCCCCCTTTTTAATCGCTAACGTGAGGTTAAAGAATATTGTATTTTGAAGGTGCAGTGAGTGCTTATTGTTGGACCTATGCTTCATCTGATATGTAAGCATATATATATATATATATATATATATATTACAACAAAGTTTATGAATGATCAACTTAATCCTGCCTAGCAAGACATATTGTATCAACTTTATTGTCGGGAAGGTTTAGGAATGAAAACGTATTCATCCAGGTCCAAAGTACAATCGCATACATTTACTATGAATAATTAATAGGACGAAAAGATGAGGACCATATGTACTCTGCTGACCTGTAAAATAACAGTTAGCCCCATTATCCTAAGAAGTGCAGGGCTTTGACCTGTTTCATTGTGAGCAGTGAGCTGAGAGCTTGAAATGGTTGTGATCAGTGGACCTCTTTACCTGGTGTGTTGAGAACAAATAGAAGGAAGGGGGGAGGAGTCAGGAAAAACACGACTAATTGAACTCTGTTAAGTTCTCAGAGGCTCCAAGATAATTCTCTCTCTCTCTCTTTGGCTTTCTTGTGAGCTTTCCTGCTATGCTGTTAATGCTTTGCTTTGTTAACGTGGTTATACAGTGGTGTTCTGAAATTCCTTTGTGCGGTTTATTTTAATTTCTATGAAAAAAATTGTCCTTGTTTCGTAGCAAATTGTATTTCTCTACATGCCTCACAGTCAATTTACAGGATTGAAACATTCATTTTTCACTTCCCTTCACCTAGCCTGTAACCAGTAGCGCGAGGCCTGAGATTCAATAAGATAGTGCATTTCAATGTGGGCAGACAGGTTGTGGAGAAATCCAAGAGAGCTTGCGGCTTCCACAATGCAGTCTAAATACGTGTGGCTCCAACAGGGTATTTTAAAGCTATTGATAACAGTTTATTCGTTTCAATAAACATGATCCTTCTTGACCTTTAAATAAATGTTTGCGGATGATTCTACCCATTGAAGCTCAGCATTAGGCAAAAAATTAAATCTCTTCAACCTCATGCAACATGTATGAGGGTAAAGTTAATGTTCGACAAAATATAGATAATAGTCGGAGGGGACATGTATCTTCAGCAAAGTAGAGTGGCAATTTCACAATGATGTCACCCCCCCCCCACCCCCCACAGAATGGCAGAGCAGAATGAACACAATGGGAAGACGTGAAGACTGAGGCCTACATTACAATGCCAGCCATCCCCCCCACCCCCTTTGTGTGGCGTGTATGTCTGAAGTGGCCCTCCGGAGCCACACAATAGATTCTCTTCACAGAAGAGCATCATAGGAGTCTAAGGACAAACTGAGTCGAATAGTGTGTGTGTGTGTGTGTGTGTGTGTGTGTGCGTGTGTGTGTGTGTGTGTGTGTGTGTGTGAGAAGCTGATGGAAGGTGACAGGGCATGATATGCCTCTAATGATGATGAGGATGAAGATGCCCCCCTGGCCTGAATCCCCTGTAAGCCCGGGTCCTAACTAGGTTAGCTGGAGTGTGCTGTGTGCGTACCCGTGCCAATAGTGGCGTGAGGGGTTTATTTTAGACGAGTAGCCTGGTTTCACTCGGCCCGGTGGGCACCCTAGCATGGAGGATAACTCCTGGCTGATGCTTTCATTCTTCACATAGATGGTATATACAACATATAAATAAATGTTCTCCGTCCAGAGTGATGGGGAGTTCAGATCCCACTGGGGCCAGCCTAGAACGTCTGCACTACCGCTAATAAAAGACACTATGAATGTGAATAATACCAAAAGGCAGAAAGGTTGAAATGATATGTTGGATGAACACAAGACAATGAGGGTATAATACATTTTGATTACAATCAATAATACACACGCACACGCACATGCACGTACTTACTTACACACACACTCAAACACACTCACAAGGAGACAAGAGTCAGGAGTTCATTAGTAACGTGACGATGCACTTGCTTTGTAGTGAGCCACTGTTCCACGCGAGGCCACATCCCCGTCTCATTGATTGTTGGCCACAGATAGGTTTTCAGGGTCACTTCTGGATTAAGAGTCCATCATTTAGGTCAACTGGCGGTGTGTCTGCACACCCGCCTATTGTGTGGTACCGTTATTAGCATGAAGCTACACGTGGCAACGTAACACTACTCCCTTACCCTCTGCAATGGATCCGTTCTCAGGAAACCTTTGGGGGTGCATGGATTGTTTACACAGAGGACAATAAAACCTACTTCTTGCTGTCATTATGTAATGGGGATTCAAACACCCTCAAGTGTAGTTTGCAATCAACCTGGTGTTTGTGTCTCAACTGGTATAACATGGTATCATTAGTGTTATGCAGTGGTTTGATTCCAACCGGAGGTCGCCTAAACTAAGAATGTACACATGCACAGTATTACAAAATGGAATATATTACCCTATATTAGGATATACTACCTGGTACATCATGTTTTGGTATCGGATTCCCCTGAACAACAGTGACAAACCTGTTAGGTGTTTGGGTGTCAAGGGACACAAGACTGGCATCTGCCCAAAAAGAGTGCATGGCCACGGGCAGGGAGAGGTGGAGTGAGGGCTGTGGCGCTGGGTGGTGGTGGTGGTGGTGGTGGTGGTGTCAGTATCCATTGTGTGTCGTGTGATTTCAGCCACCTTTGTTTTGGTCATCCGAAACGTGGTGGTCATCCATTCTTTAGTGGGGTTGGGAGTTGGTGAGTCGGGAGGGGGCGGTGGGGGGGGGGAACTGTTTTGGATGCCCTGTGGAAAGTGAGTGAGTTGACTCTGTGGTAGCAGTTAGCATTTAGCATGGATCACTGAATTCACCCAAAATAAGGGAGTTGGCTTCCTTTGCCTTGCCGGTCGGAAAATCCATTGGGGCACAAACCCTGGCTGATGCCAACCCTGGCTGATATCCGGTTCAGATCTCAGTCGGTTGTTGGCTAGCCTGCTATGCTGTTGCTGTTATGCATTTTTTTTTATGATTTTACACATTGGTCTTCAGCTCATGGAGCTTGTTAGTTTTTTAATAAGACTCACGAGAGTGTATCTTATTAAAGTTTTTAATAGTATACTGGCATTTAATGATCTGATAATGACCTGTTAGGGCTTTGTTAGCAAATACACATTTTAAAATGTAATACCCTGACCAACCATATCATGGTATCATCGTCTAGTGTTTGAGAGTAAATGTTTTACATAAACCCGCACTAGCTAACTTTTTCTCTGCAGTCATCACTTTTGTTCAGAATTGGATTCGATTTATATTTTTTTCTTCACACCAAATTGGTTTAGAGAGGGAAAAGATCCCCGGGCTGATGGAGAGACGTGGGTGGAACGGCTTTTATTCTGTAGACACCTAATATCTTGGCCAGTAATGGTGCCCTCGCAGAAAAAGTGACAAAGTGAAGATTTTGAAGTGCATTATAAGTTGTAATCAAGGTACAAAACCGTCATTAATTCTACTCTCAACAAATCCCAGATAAAAGGGGAAATTGGAGATTGGATTCGATGTAAAATAGATGCCGGATACCTTACTAACCTCAAGCAAGCCTTTCCTCTAAAATCTCATTAAAATGGATCTGCTCTGGCCTGCCGTCAAACAGTATGTTGTATCCCTTGGGGATCATCGTGTGTTTCAAACTGTCTATGGACGTCTTCCAGAGGATTAAAAAAAGTTGTCAGAGGTTCAAACTGAGTTAACAATACAATCAGTCTGAGTGACCGCTCATACTGTCATTGTCAACACCATAGTCCCCTCCAGACTGGCTGGCTAGGGGATTGAGCTGGGACTGGAACACCCCCCCTCTGTGCATGGATCCTGAACTTCGTGACCACCGGGCCCCAGGTGGGCAGACACACCTCCCGCACCCTCGCCCATAACACAGGATGCCCCAAGGGTTGCATTCTTAGCCCCCAACGGTACTCCCTGTACTCCCATGACTGTGGGCAGATTCAGCTCTGACGTCATGGAGTTTGTGGACAACACAGTGGTGGTGGTCCTGATCTCTGTCAACCATGAGATGGCCTGCCTGGAGGAAGTTGCTGAGTGGTACCTCTGGGTCCAGGACAACAGCCTCCTTATGAATGTCCCCAAAACCAAGGAGCTGATTGTGGTGTTAAGGAGAGTATGACAGCAGGGGACGTGCACACCACTGTGGATGAATGAATGGCACTACTATGGAGAGGGTGAGCAATTACAAGTACCTGGGAGTTGACATCACAGAGGACATGGTCAATACACTCAGACACTCTGGACAGAAAGGCAAGGCACAGCCTTGACCAACTCAGGCAGCTGAAGAAATTCAGAGTCCCTGGGGATCCTTCAGTCCTTCTACTGCTGCAGAGAGCGTCCTGACAGGAAGAGCCCCTGCCTGGGTTGGCAACAGCTCTGCTCAGGATAGGAGTGCACTACACTTACACACCAGGAGGTGCTGATCCAGAGCCTGTAGGACCAGGAAGGACCCATGCCACCCTAAAAACGGACTGTTTCGGCTGCTGGGGTCAGGCCAGAGCCTCTGCAGTCAGACAGCGAAGCCAGAGGGACTGAGGCAGAGATTCTTTCCCCTGGTCATTAGAACTGAACACTAATCTCACCAGGACACAGACAGACACACAGACACAGACACAGACACAGACACAGACACACACACACACACACACACACACACACATACAGAGAGACAGGACCTCGTCATTATAGCGATTGGCCTGTCACCCATGATGTGACGAGTATCTACTCTGTCTAGTCTCTTTCCTGACCGCTGGCAGCCTCTCTCAGTGTACCAGTTATGTCTGGACGTTCTCTAATGTAGTCTGAATGGGGATTATTGATTACTTTCAAAATACACACAGTTAGTCAGTTGCATTGGAAAATGGATTTAATGTTCGAGTATAGGAAAACAAAGTCACAATGAGGCGTGTCCTCCACACAAACATGCTTGGTGTTCCAGGCATTTCAAACAGGACACACACACACACACACACACACACACACACACACACACACACACACACACACACACACACACACACACACACAGTCTTTGTTATGTCTTTGCCCGTTTGCACCCTGCGGCTGCGGCTGACATGAAAACAAAACACCCTAACAGGCAGGTGCATTCTGGGAAAAGGTCAGTTGGCTGAACAGCGGAGCTAAAGTATGGCATCTCAGAGGGCGAGCCCTCCACGCACATGCACACACAGATGCAAACACACACTGCAGCAGTGCCCCCCCCCCCCCCCCCCCTACAATGATCTTCAATGCGGATTGGGCAAGACTTGGCCATCACCATGGCGTTGGTTGACAGGGAGCAACGAGAATGTCTGGTCACCTTAGAACCTGTCCTTGGCACCGGTCCAGACACTATTCAAGGTGTCTAATGAATTATTCTAATGGAATCTGTATTGAGTGATCACTGGTTGCAAGAGAATGTGTCTTCTGACTTTGACACATTAACGTAAATAAGTTGAGTTCACTGGTATCATCTCTTAAAGGTGCAGTGGCCGATATTTTTATCCTTACTCAAAGGGGGACGTGGGAGATATTTGGGCAAGAGTGTGTTGCATTGCTAGCTATATATTACCTCATGGTTCCCTTGAGTCATAATTCATCATTACATACTGTATCTAGCACTTGAATTGTAACTGCTTGCAGGAGCTCGGACATAAACGCGGATGTAAACAAAGCCATGATGAATGGATTTCAATCGCTTCTATCTTCGGAGAACTAGAATAATAAATAGAATGTGACGCTGTTTACAAAATGTAGAAACACAATTGAATCATAATTGGTTAGTCCATACTGTTACCAGTTGTTGTCTTCTTTGCCCTTATCCTGACCAGTGGGAAATAGGTTTTGATATTGAGAAGATTTGTGTGTGAAAGTGTTGGTATGAGAAAGCGTGTGCCAAGGGCTTCATTTGACAATGATGAGTTGTCGTGCCTACTGGGACCATGTATCCCATAAGGCCCCTGGACAAGTGTAACCTGGGGCAAGGACAAGTCAGTTAGGGATTTAATGGATTGCATTTGAACACGAGTGCAACTGAAGAATCAAATTAGTTTTGTGGGGAACCGAAAGCTCCTCTATCTGCTGATGTCATCAGTGCTGGCCACAGCTTCTCTGGGGACAGGGCTCCCCTCGGCAGTCCCCACATTCCTGTCACACATTGTCCTCCTACACATGCTAACAGAGCTTAGCACACACACAGACACAAGCAAAATGCATACACACACATGCATACATATGCAGGCACAAACACATACACATACACATATGTGAAATTTGTGTACCAATTATTTTAAATCCTCTGATCCTCTGTGTGTGTGCACACACACACACAGACACACACACAAAGACACAGACGCAGATACACACACACACACACACACACCACAGACACACCAACACCAACATTCACACACATACACACCAACAGACAGACACACACACACACACACACACACACACACACACACACACACACACACACACACACACACACACACACACACACACACACACACACACACACACACACACACACCCCAACAGACACACCAACACACACACCAACACACACACACACACACACACACACACACACACACACACACACACACACACACACACACACACACACAACCACACAGGCAGACACACACACACACACACACACACACACACACACACACACACACACACACACACACAGGCAGACACAAGCACACACAACCCATGCATGCTTGCACACAAACACTTTCCTGACTTTGTTCTCTCAGGCAGGTTATCAGCTCATGGTATTGTCATCGACAGCATAACTTCTTTACCACAATGTGTTCGGTTCGCCATGGATTAAATGGAGAGGTCAGAGGTCGTTTCTTGTTGGTTCTCAAGATAAAACTTTGGATCAAACGTCATACTTGTAGTATCGCTACACTAAAGCTCAGAGAACACAATACAAACAATAAGGCGTGCATTTAGTAGCCTTTCTCATGGCGAAAACGTCCCCTCCCGGTATTGTGTACGACACACTACATACTGCTGGCTGTAAGTCAACAGAGGCCTCTGATTATATTCTCATGCACGTTAGCTCGGTAATGCTAACAGCTGAGGCAGTATGGTGGAGCGCACAGCTGCCCAGTAGTTCTGGGAGATTCAAAGGGAAGAGGAACTGGTATCATGTTCAGCTAGACCACATACTAGCAGCGGGGACCTCTGATGTTCTGCCGTACCCTGGCATTCAAGCACATGCTCACCCTCTCTCTTGCTCTCTCCCTACTGTCCACCCACTATCCTATTTAGCCATTGTAATATATTCTCTTGCTCTCTCTCCTTCTCTCTCTCCTTCTCTCCTACTCTCCACCCACCACCCTATTGAGACAATCTGCACCTCCGCCCTCACTCTCTCCATCTCCTTCGCTCACTCCTCATCGCTATCTTGGTTTTGTGTGGGCTGTGTGAGTGTGGGCATGTGTGTGACTGTGGTGTGTTTGAGTGTGGTGTGGCGACGTGTGTGAGTGTGAGTGTGTGGGCTGTGTGTAAGTGTGTGTTTGTGGTGTGTGTGTGTGTGTGTGTGTGTGTGTGTGTGTGTGTGTGTGTGTGTGTGTGGGCTGTGTGTGAGTTTGGGCTGTGTGTTTGTGTGTGTGTTTTTAGTTGTGTGTGTGTGTGCTTTAAGAGTGTCTGCGTTGAAAGACTCACTTTTCACTCTTCCCATGGGCTGAAGGTGGGTGGAATCTTTTTTTCTTCCCAATCGTATTTTTAGAAAAACAGAAAAAAGAAATCAATCACCATGGGAAATGACAAATGACTTTGCGACAGAAACACTTTGCATGCGTCCTTCCTACGCCCCTCCCAGAAGGATGCACTCCAGTCAGTACCTAGTTCTGTTGACCCCTTCATGTTTTTGTTTTGGTATGTTTTCGAGCCTGGTCCTCCCTCTCTGGCCGCTCCCCCCCCGGGGGGGCCGTGCACCCCCGCTGTGATACACACTGATTTAATTGGTCTCTTTTGATGAGCCATCTGGGCAGCGCCACGCAGTCGCTTTTTGTAGAGCTGTTCAAAGGCGGCGTGTGCGCTCCCGCTACGTGCTAGGTAGCTAGCACCTTTCGCTTTTTTTAAGCTAGGTGTCGATGGTGGCGGAAAACATTCCCTCTGACCCGCTCCGACGCCGTCACAAAGGATTCAGACCATTTGGCAACAAGATGGGCTCAACTACTCCCATTCTACCAAAGATATTCTCTTGCATAAAGTTGATATATAAAAATACTTATACTACTAATACTATTCATTTTGCTGTGATTTAAAAATATGTTTGAATATGTAAAATACTGTTTGAAAAGACATATGAATCAAATAAGGAGGAAAATAAGGAATAAAACACTGGTGTTGTCTTTAACCAGTTTTTCCTCCTCCCTCCTCCCTCTTTAAACCTCCCCCCCCCCCCCCCCCCCCCCAGATGACCTGTCTTCAGGACTTCTTTGGGGAGGACGATGTGTTTGTCGCCTGTGGTCCAGAGAAGTACCACTACGCCCAGGATGACTTTGTGCTGGACCCCAGCGGTAAGGCTGCCACAGCCTTCATGACTGGTAGGTCTGACCTCCACCACCGCCCCTACAAACATCCGCCCATCCCGTGTGTGTGTGTGTGTGTGTGTGTGTGTGTCTGCGTGTGTGTGTGTGTGTGTGTGTCTGTGTGATATATAGGAGTCTTTCCTCTCCATTCTTCTCCTCGCTGTGGTGAAAGGAGCACTCTTTCCTTTAGGAAGTTGCAGGCTGGAAGATGTGGGAGGGGGTCATTTCCAGCAAAGTTTGTTTGTGAAGACCTTTATCAGTTTCAAAGACATCACCGCGCCCAATGCCCTTAAAAGGGCACGGAAAGCCATTCCAATCCCGATTTTCATTGTTTTCATTTGTTTGTCGAATGGGAAAAATGCTTTTACGCTCTGCATTTCTGAAGGCATTTCCTGCCTACAAATCATTAGGGGAAGGGGGCTTTAGGGATGGTGAGCTTTCGTCCAAAATGCTCTAATATCTAAGTTCATTATCTTCATATTATGTATAATATTATAATGGTAGAAAGTACTTAGAAAGAAAATGCACAACCACACTAGCGAACTGACCTCCTAGATAGGCAGGTTGACAGGAACTGACCTGTTTAAACGATCAGTCCCATTCATAAAGTCGTAGCTCTGCAGTATTTCTAAGTGGGGCTATAGTCTGCTGGGAGTGGACACGAGAAGCTAACTTAAGAAGCTGGCGACCATTTGGCAAGTTTTCTTTATCGTCATATTTAATTTAGATTTAATCATCTACGTGTGGGTAACTGTTGACATTTTAACTAATGTTGACAGTTTATTCCGCTTCCGGACGGATTTTAAAGTGTGAATTAGGCCAAAATGTGTGGCAGTTGTTTTAAGGTCCCGTCCTACTTCGGTGCTCTGCTCCACTTTGAGGAGGAAGTAGGTCCAGGCAACCAGAGTAGGCCTCTGTACGCACCTCCCTGGCGAAGCACCTCCAACACACACGCACGCACCCACGCACCCACGCACCCACGCACCCACGCACACATAAACTCTCCTCAACACGACAACTTTTACTCTTTGTTTCTGAGAAACTAGATGAAAACCTTTTTGAGGAGCAACACTCCTTGCATGAAGCACGTGTACCGTGTGCTACACCGTTTCTCTGAGCGTATCTGACATCTCACTGTATCGGATCCGTCGTGTGGTGCTAACGGGCGTGACCCTGATGGCGTGTGTGTGTGTGGTGTGTGATGTGTGTGTCGTGTGTCTGGCTTGTGCCTGCGTCAGAATGTCTGGTTGTTAACAAGTCGGTGTGTCATTGCACCACAGCCTCTCATTACGTCCAGCGTGGTGGGGAACCCTGACGGTTTTACCGCACACTTACATCTGCTGTGCCCACCCATAGTGACAGGACAGCGCTGCTGCCTGGCGTGCAGAAGACACCATAATTGTCCTCCACCTCCCCAACTCCCCCTCAGGCAACCCCCGTCCAGCCTCCACCGTCTTTAATCCGTCTCCTTGCTCTGCAGGGTTCGATGATTGCCTTATTATGCCGTGAAGACGATCGTCTATTGTCTGTATTGTCTATTGAAGTAATGTTTCAATTAAATGCATGTTCTCATCTGAAATTCTATAACGTATTTTGAAAGAGCATATTCTGCAGGCACACAGGGTCTACTTCCCCCAAGGTATATGAACAATGTTAACGTTTTGAAAATAAACACCTTGGGCTGAATATGCATGCATCTCCCTCTCCAATTTCTTCTTCAGTGCTATTGTCTGGCCCTGGTTCTAGACTGCTTTGCATGATCTGTGAATGAAGAGGATTGTTGTCAATCCTGGCTGTGTGTGTGTGTGTGTGTGTGTGTGTGTGTGTGTGTGTGTGTGTGTGTGTGTGTGTGTGTGTGTGTGTGTGTGTGTGTGTGTGTGTGTGTGTGTGTGTGTGTGTGTGTGTGTCCACAGAGTGCCGGGGGATGAGGTCATCGTCCCACTCTCGCTCTGCCAGTGCCCACAGAGCCGGGGCTTCCCGCAGCCCGGGGCCCTCCCGACGCAGCAAGTCCCCGGGAGCAGGTGAGCCCCCCCTTCAGACACCTCTCAGAACCCCTATTCCTAGAACCCCCCCCCCCCCCCCCCCCCCCTCAAGGAGTCCATCTCCTCTTATCTCAAGCCCAGTGTCACGTAGAACCCGGACATCTACAGCAACAGATCATTCGGGGGGGATTCATTAATAAATAACCGTGTCATCTGAATGATTACTCTTCTGCACCAAGCTCAGCTTGAGCGGGACGACTTTGGTGATGAGTTTCCCGCGCGGTGCACTCAGACACGTTGACATTAGGCTGAGCAGTTTTGGTGGGTTTCTTCACTGCGAAGCCGTCATGTCGGGGATAAAAGGACATGCTTTTCATAAGCTGACAGTGTAAGACAGCCCGTCTCTGGGGTGTCTGCGGGGAGACTCAGGCCTACAGCCTCACCATGAGATTAGACTTGTAAGTAGTTTTGGAAGAGAAAACGTGGGACCGGCAATGGGATTACACATGGAGGACTCTGGGTGTAATCCGCTGTGTTCTGGTTCGGCTGGATCCTCAGTGTTTTCATTGGAGTTTGTCGTTGCGTCTTTTAGTGAGGAGACCCCTGAACTTCTCCACCAGCCAGTCCCCGCTCAGGTCCCCAGGTGAGTCTCTGTCTATCACCTCACCCTTCTGGATCCTTCTGCACGCCTTCACAAACGGTAGTGAAGGAAACACCATGTCCAGACATGATGGATAGTCTAGGTGTTCCGCTCCCAGTTTAAAGATAAATAAATAAGTTTGCTTTGAATTAAAGCATCTACTGTAAGACTTAATACAAAATACTGTTCTTAAGTTCATGCATCATTATAATTAATTATAGCTACAACAACAAGAACATTATCAAAAGCCACTACTACTACTGCTACTACTACTACTACTACTACTTCTGCTACTACTACGACTACTATTACTACTACTACTTCTGCTACTACTACTTCTACTACTTCTACTACTACTACTACTACTTCAGCTACTACTACTTCTACTACTTCTACTACTACTACTACTAAAACTAGTACTACTACTACAACCGCCAATACTACTACTACTACACTACCACTGAACCCCTCGACCATTGTAAACCCTAACCCGACTCCCAGAAGGACCGTGTATCACACACTCACACACTCACACACTCACACACTCACACACTCACACACTCACACACTCACACACTCACACACTCACACCCTCACACACACACTCACACCCTCACACACACACAACAGCTTGGGTGTGTAGGTGGTTCCAAATTCTCCTCTCCAGACAAGAATAGATTCTGGAGATACGACTCGCTTCTGTAAGAGAAAGGATCATCGCTGCTCCCGCTTTCAATACCACAGATGAAGAGGTGGAGGAGGAGGTGGAGGAGGTGGAGGAGGTAGAGGAGGTGGAGGGTGCTTCAGGGACGATGCACTGGTCTGTGTGAATGAATCATTTCAACAACCCGAGGCGTTCACCTCCTCAGCGATGGTGTACTGTATGGGCTACCATGGCTCCTTTCAGGCAGTGAGGTGGACTTCTATTAGCTCCACTAGGGACACTCCACACCAGGCCCCTAGCAGAGAGGCTACTGGTGATACAGCCACTGGCGTCTCATATTGATTCACTAAATATTCTATGTATGAACCCACTAAATAAATATATTTTGGATTGTGGATTATTTTGGCCGCAAGTAAAACTTTTATGAAAAGCCGCCATGTTTTAGCTTGGATTCTGTGCTTGGACTACAAGCCTTGTATGGCTTATCCTCCTCCTGTCTTAGGCGTGTTACAGCAGCAGTACCGCCAAGACATCTGTGGCCCCAGCAGGGGGTGGTTCATCAGCCAGGTACACAGTGATGGCCCACTGAGGAGGGGCACCAAGAGATTCTGTATTAACCACTACAGCTTTCTACTTGCTATATTATTATTTATTTAAGGTTTATTTGAATAGGGACAGATACAGAAACATAGAGTGTGAGAGAGTCATTTAGGACACTTCCCGCCCTAGGGCCTGAATAGGGTCCTTAGTTATCTATCCTTCACACACATAGACTCTTTGTCTTTTTGTATGTCTTTCTCTCTCACTCACTCACTCACTCACTCACTCGCTCGCTCGCTCACTCACTCACTCACTCACTCACTCGCTCGCTCACTCGCTCACTCACTCACTCGCTCGCTCGCTCGCTCGCTCGCTCGCTCGCTCGCTCACTCACTCACTCACTCACTCACTCACTCACTCACTCACTCACTCACTCACTCACTCACTCACTCACTCACTCACTCACTCACTCACTCACTCACTCACTCACTCACTCACTCACTCACTCACTCACTCACTCACTCACTCACTCACTCACTCACTCACTCACTCACTCACTCACTCACTCGCTCACTCGCTCACTCACTCACATAGAATTTGCATTTACATTTGCATGCCAAATGTAAGGACTTTTCGACATTGAATACATGCAAATAGTTTCAGGACAAGAACCCTTCAAATGAGTAGAAAATGCATAAGTGCAAAATAACAATTCCATGTGTTTAGAGACAACCGCTAAATTATAGAATGGAGGTCCAAGAGCTTGTTCGGTTTTATCCTTGTGATTTAGGCTCAAAGACACCCTTAGTCACGCACACACTGGCCCTGAATCCTCTTACTTCTGGGGACATTCAATGACAGGCAATTCACTTGGGCAGCTTCTCCAAGCCCCGCTCTTCCTGCTGTTACAGCATTTCCCTTTGTCCCTCACTGTGTCCCCTCTCCCCTCTGTAGTTAACGGGGGTCCGGGCAGCCAGATCTCCACTCCGAGGTCCACCAAGTCCTCTAGCCCCTCCCCCACCGGCCCCCACACAATGCAGGGATTTAAGGTGGGTCACACACACACACACACACACACACACACACACACACACACACACACACACACACACACACACACACACACACACACACACACACACACACACACACACACACACACACACACACACCTATATCCGACTTACACCCAGACCATTCCTATGGACACACAGCAGGTGCGTTTGCTCTCAGGCTGAATAATAGATGGTGAGGCGGGGGTCTGCACCAGGACACCGGGAGCACCTTGGTGAGGGGGCCGGAGTGGGGCAGGGCACCTGCTGCATAATGGAAAGGGTTCCTCTGCTGCTTTAGTCCTGGCCGGGCACCATGGGGTTTAAAATAGGGATATCTGCCACCGCGTTGGCGGCGTCTGCACCACGGGTCGTCACACATTATGCATGCCGTCTCAGCACCTTTAGGGGCTTTCTGCGCTCAGGTGACCACGTGGTCCCCTGGTGTCATAGACGCACTGACCTTGTGTACTTGTGAAGCGGGACCTTCCCCTTCACATGGCGGGTTAGGAGAGGATACGTGCACACACACGCGCTCTGGAGAACCGCAAGCTCATCAGGGGAAGTGAAGCTGTTCCGCGTAGCTGGGGATCTGCATTCATTTGTTTATTGCAGTCATTGTAAGACTCACACATTGGCGTGTGCCATATGCCACACAGGTATAATATGGGACATCTGGTATATGCTCACGTAGATGTTGTACCCTGTGTAATTGTATACTCTGTTTAATTACCGTGCTGGGTTTAGTTACAGAGCCTGCCGTAGCACCGGCAGCTAAATGTTGCGTCACTGCAGTGTTTTCACGGCTATATTTTGAACTCTTTCTTCTCCTACTCGTCCAGGTTCCGCCATCGCACCACGCCTCTGCCCCCAACATCAACGGCTCCTCCAACCACCGCCACCGCCACCGCCACCAGCCCCAGGAACACACCACCCCCAGCCCTGAGGGTAACCCTCTCCTCTCCTGTCCCCTCCTCTTCTCCTCTTCTCCTCTCATCTCCTTCACATTATCCTTCCCCTCTTGTCTCCTCTCCTGTCCTCTCCTTTCCTCTCCTCTCCTCTCCTTCACGTTATCCTTCTCCACTCTCCTCTCTTATCTCTCCTCGGATCCTCCACCCCCACTCTCCCCCCCTCCCCCCTCTCTCTCTATCCTCCCATCTCTCCCCTGCACCCTCTCTGTCCTCTCCCCCTCTCTCTCTATCCTCCTCTCTCTCTATCCTCCTCTCTCTCCCCCTCTCTCTCTATCCTCCTCTCTCTCCCCCTCTCTCTCTATCCTCCTCTCTCTCCCCCTCTCTCTCTATCCTCCTCTCTCTCCCCCTCTCTCTCTATCCTCCTCTCTCTCCCCCTCTCTCTCTATCCTCCTCTCTCTCTCTCTCCCCCTCTCTCTCTATCCTCCTCTCTCTCTCTCTCCCCCTCTCTCTCTATCCTCCTCTCTCTCCCCCTCTCTCTCTCTCCTCCCCCCTCTCTCTCTATCCTCCTCTCTCTCCCCCTCTCTCTCTCTCCTCCCCTCCCTCCCCAGTTTTTATTTCTGCTGACTCATTTACCCGCTCCACAACCTCACTGTATTACATAAGCCCTAAACCCAGACAACCTCATACTGACACTGACAGTTATGACATCCGAACAGACACACACACACACACACACACACACACACACACACACACACACACACACACACACACACACACACACACAAACAGACACATGCAGACGCATCAAACTGGCTGAAATACTGCAGCCCAGTAGGATGCGGGTCAGAGTCATGACTTTGGGATTCGTCTGGACTATCTGCGTACGACTACGGCGAGGACATCCAACTCACTTCTGCCGGAGTTGACAGGGGTTGTGCTCAGGCAGCCAGCGATGCGTGGGGGGCTTTTGGTTGTGTGGCGTTTCCTGCTTTAACACCCCCCCCCCCCCTCCTCAACAGTCAACGGCAACGGCTGTCTGCCCTCCTCGTCCCCCATCCTGGACAAGTATGAGGTCGGCAAGGTCATCGGAGACGGGAACTTCGCCGTGGTCAAAGAGTGCGTGGAGCGGTAGGTGGAATGCGTTTTTCCGCACGCACACTAATATCATGGACACATGCACCACACTAATATCATGGACACATGCACACATGCACCACACTAATATCATGGACACATGCACCACACTAATATCATGGACACATGCACCACACTAATATCATGGACACATGCACACATGCACCACACTAATATCATGGACACATGCACCACACTAATATCATGCACACATGCACCACACTAATATCATGGACACATGCACCACACTAATATCATGGACACATGCACACATGCACCACACTAATATCATGGACACATGCACCACACTAATATCATGGACACATGCACACATGCACCACACTAATATCATGGACACATGCACACATGCACCACACTAATATCATGGACACATGGACACATGCACCACACTAATATCATGGACACATGCACCACACTAATATCATGGACACATGCACACATGCACCACACTAATATCATGGACACATGCACACATGCACCACACTAATATCATGGACACATGCACCACACTAATATCATGGACACATGCACCACACTAATATCATGGACACATGCACCACACTAATATCATGCACACATGCACCACACTAATATCATGGACACATGCACCACACTAATATCATGGACACATGCACACATGCACCACACTAATATCATGGACACATGCACCACACTAATATCATGGACACATGCACACATGCACCACACTAATATCATGGACACATGCACCACACTAATATCATGCACACATGCACCACACTAATATCATGGACACATGCACCACACTAATATCATGGACACATGCACACATGCACCACACTAATATCATGGACACATGCACCACACTAATATCATGGACACATGTACCACACTAATATCATGGACACATGCACACATGCACCACACTAATATCATGGACACATGCACACATGCACCACACTAATATCATGGACACATGGACACATGCACCACACTAATATCATGGACACATGCACCACACTAATATCATGGACACATGCACACATGCACCACACTAATATCATGGACACATGCACACATGCACCACACTAATATCATGGACACATGCACCACACTAATATCATGGACACATGCACCACACTAATATCATGGACACATGCACCACACTAATATCATGCACACATGCACCACACTAATATCATGGACACATGCACCACACTAATATCATGGACACATGCACACATGCACCACACTAATATCATGGACACATGCACCACACTAATATCATGGACACATGCACACATGCACCACACTAATATCATGGACACATGCACCACACTAATATCATGGACACATGCACACATGCACCACACTAATATCATGGACACATGCACACATGCACCACACTAATATCATGGACACATGCACACATGCACCACACTAATATCATGGACACATGCACACATGCACCACACTAATATCATGGACACATGCACACATGCACCACACTAATATCATGGACACATGCACACATGTACCACACTAATATCATGGACACATGCACACATGCACCACACTAATATCATGGACACATGCACACATGCACCACACTAATATCATGGACACATGCACACATGCACCACACTAATATCATGGACACATGCACACATGCACCACACTAATATCATGGACACATGCACACATGTACCACACTAATATCATGGACACATGCACACATGCACCACACTAATATCATGGACACATGCACACATGCACCACACTAATATCATGGACACATGCACACATGCACCACACTAATATCATGGACACATGCACACATGTACCACACTAATATCATGGACACATGCACCACACTAATATCATGGACACATGCACCACACTAATATCATGGACACATGCACCACACTAATATCATGGACACATGCACACATGTACCACACTAATGCCCATACTCACTCTCAAATACACTCACAAACTTTCATCGACAACTAACCCCCTTCAGTGAACGACCTGGGCAGGTAGAGGGCTGTAAGCTACAGCTGAGCACGCTGCGGTTGGTGTACCATCTCTGGCAGCTCTTGGGTGTGTGGTGAAGCTGACTTTATAAGCCTCATTAGAAATGAAAGTACATAAAACCATTCCTTCATTGGCTTATAAAATGTTTAATATTTAGTGGTGTGTGTGTGTGTGTGTGTGTGTGTGTGTGTGTGTGTGTGTGTGTGTGTGTGTGTGTGTGTGTGTGTGTGTGTGTGTGTGTGTGTGTGTGTGTGTGTGTGTGTGTGTGTGTGTGTTAGGGTTAGGTGTCCCTGACATTTAATCTAGCCCCTGCTGAAGCAGGTTTAATGTGTGCGCGTGTGTGTGTCCTCTTAATTTCACTGTGTGTGGAGTACTTTCTGTGTGCAGCCTGTTTGTTTATGCAGGTGTGTGTCATTAGGAGTGGTCTACAACACAGAGGGTATTGTGTGGATCAGTCAACAGAGTGTATTGTGTTGGGTGTGTGTGTGTGTGTGTGTGTGTGTGTGTGCACAGGGCAACAGGAAAAGAGTACGCGCTGAAGATCATTGACAAGGCCAAGTGCACTGGGAAGGTAGGCCTGGTTTCTCTGTTCTTCTCTTTCTTTCTCTCTCTTTTTTCCTTCTTCCCCTCTCTTTCTTTTAGTCTTTCTCACCCACACACGCAGATACACTGACAGCCATGCACACACATATAAACTTGCACACACTCGCACGTACGCACACACATAATCTAGGCCACACCATTCTAGGCCATTCTCTTTGAAACCAACCAAAGGGTCATGGGTTTGTGTTTCTCTGTGAATTATTCACAGCACCGCAGGGGCCGGTGAGTCTCTGATCCCCCCGCGAGAAGAGTGACACCGCTCCTGCTTTATTCATCAGCCCCCATCCATGATCTACACCTGCCTCTGTGCACTTAGACAACATGGCGCGCACACACACACACAAACAAACACACACAAAAAAAACACAAACAACAAACACGCACAGTCACAGTCAGTGACGCAGCATCTATAATCCATAAGCATATAGCATCTAGAATTTGAACAACATATATGTATTACAATACAAACATAGATATTTATGTTTATTACATGGGTTATCTTATCCTTTGCATCTCTCTCTCTCTCTCTCTCTCTCTCTCTCTCTCTCTCTCTCTCTCTCTCTCTCTCTCTCTCTCTCTCTCTCTCTCTCTCTCTCTCTCTCTCTCTCTCTCTCTCTCTCTCTCTCTCTCTCTCTCTCTCTCTCTCTCTCTCTCTCTCTCTCTCTCTCTCTCTCTCTCTCTCTCTCTGGGTTACCTATGTCTCTCTGTCTGCAGGAGCACCTGATAGAGAATGAGGTGGCGGTGTTGAGGAGGGTGAAGCATCCTAACATCATCATGCTGATGGAGGAGGTGGACAGTCCCACTGAACTCTGCCTGGTCATGGAGCTGGTCAAGGTCACTGTTACACTCACCCTGTCCCCCCCCCCTAACCCTGTTAAACGGGACACTCTGTCTCTGTACCTGTTACATGTCTATTCCAAGGTTAAATTAGGTTGATCAGGGTCTCTGTCATGTTGGGATAACTGCATCTCCTGTCAGATGAAAGAGTGAGGGACTGTTTGATTCTGATTGGTCGCAGTCACTCTGTCTACTTCCTCCTTTGAATATCACACACTAATGTAAATGCTGTGATGTGGTCAAACTACCAGTGAAATAATACCGTTCAGTCCCTGAGCCCTTTAATCATCGCTAACTGACCGTGAGTGAACACAGACACAGTTATCATGGAGCAGTTTGGGGTTAGACATCTTGTTTTAACGCACACATTCAATGTTTATGAACTGTCCCAACACACAGAGTCCACCAACCTTCAACCAGACCGTCTGTTGTTATTGTTGTCTTTGTTGAATTCCCCCCTGGGATGAATAAAGTACCCGTCTAATCCCTCTCCTCTCCTGCAGGGGGGGGATCTGTTTGACGCCATCACGTCGTCGGCTAAGTACACGGAGCGGGACGCCAGCGGCATGGTGTACAACCTGGCCGGGGCCCTGAAGTACCTGCACGCCATGAACATAGTGCACCGGGACGTGAAGCCAGAGAACCTGCTGGTGAGAGCTGCAACATACACGCACATGCATGAGGCACGCACGGACACAGACACACAAACACAAACACATGCCCGCTGACCTGCTGCACCTATGCACAAATACGCAATTAATAAATGTTCACTCACCCACTCAATAAATGTCTCTACACACACAAGATGCAGCACAGTAAGTAATTAATTAGTGTGTGTGTGTGTGTGTGTGTGTGTGTGTGTGTGTGTGTGTGTGTGTGTGTGTGTGTGTGTGTGTGTGTGTGTGTGTTCGTCCGTCCGTCCTCTAGGTGTTTGAGTACCCGGACGGAACCAAGTCCCTGAAGCTGGGGGACTTTGGCCTGGCCACGGTGGTGGAAGGGCCCCTCTACACCGTGTGCGGGACCCCCACCTACGTAGCCCCCGAGATCATCTCAGAGACCGGGTACCACGGCTTTAATCAGCAATGAGATGATCGATATAATGATCAATACGTTTATTTGAATAAGATGATCAATATCATGATCAATGCTGTATGTCTATTTAAATAAGATGATCAATATCATGATCAATACGTCTATTTAATGACACTTGGTGGACTATATGAGCCTGCTTATCTTGAGATCAAATAGGATCATTATTAAGTGTGAATTAGTAAATCTGTCTATTAGATATTCTAGTTGCATAGGAAATTATACACTATTTATAAAGCGCTCAAAAAATTGCATTGATTGTGTAGTTAAAATGTGTTTTCATTAGGGTTTCTGGCAAATTGTATTAGACAGTATATCATAGTTATCCCCCCCCCCCCCCCCTCGCCAGGTACGGGCTGAAGGTGGACGCCTGGGCGGCGGGCGTCATCACCTACATCCTGCTGTGTGGCTTCCCCCCCTTCAGAAGGTGATCATCGCTGTTCACCACCACACCTCCCCCTCCTGCCTCACACACCATTAGCCCTTCACCAGCGCTTAACCAAACCACAGACCCAACATTTCCGTTGCCTCCCTCCTGTTCCATATTCATCAATATTCCTCATTCATCAATACATATTCATGAGATGCAAATGAGGGTGTGGCGGGACATGGGCGTTCGTACCTTGCTCATTATCATATGCATGATCCTGCTGGGTATGAATGCAGGATCATGCATATGATGACGGTGGCTGTGATGAAGAGGGGGCAGACAGAGTGTGATACAATACTGCCATAGGACATGACTTCACCCTCAGAACTGTATCTCTTAATCTCAACATGATTTCATAACAAGATCATAACTATACTCATTGTGGCTGAATAAAAACTGTTTGAGCAGCTCTTGAATGTTCCACATGAAGAAAGCATGCAGCATATTTTTAGCTATATACCGTATATATATATACTGTATATATGTATATGATGGTGGTGGTGTCTCTGTGCCCCAGTGAGAGCAACCATCAGGAGGATCTGTTTGAGCAGATCCTGGAGGGCCGGCTGGAATACCCCAGCCCATACTGGGACCTCATCAGCCACTCCGTCAAGGTCAGAACCACTGACACACACACACACACACACACACACACACACACACACACACACAGACACAGACACAGACACAGACACACACACACACACACACACACATAGATACATGCATACGTAGACTCTCTCCCACTCTCTTTCACTCTCTCACTCTCACACACACACAGACACACAGACACACCTCCCAGCACTGCGGCTAAGCCGTAATCAGTGTCTCAGTGACAGCCTCTAGTTAGCATCGCTGGACCAAACCGCTGTTTACCCCAGCAGCAGTCTGGGTGCTGACACAAGGACAGAGTCGCAGTACCTAGTGTGTTTCTATATGTGTATATATCTATATATATATATCTATAACCTTGCCCTCATTGGTATTCCTTTGGCAATGTAAAGATGTCCATAAGCCATAACGCCTGGGACTCAATGTGCCGGACTTGTGCAGTGTGATAGAAGCCTGGCCTATCGGGTGTGTGTGTGTGTTTGTGTGTGTGTGTGTGTGTGGGTCAAACTCAACGCTGTGTCCCTCCTCAGGAGCTGATTGCCCATCTGCTGCGGGTGGACCCCGAGGAGCGCTACTCAGCACAGGACGTCCTGTCCCACCCCTGGATCACCGCCAACAACAGCACCCCGACCGTGAGCCATACTGCGTGATGATTGGTCCGAACGTGCCCGTGTCGTCAGGCTCACAGTATGGGGCGGGCTGGGTGGTTTTAGTGTGATGGGTGTTTAGACTTCAGTCGATAGACTAAGCTGTGGGTGTCATACAGCCAGATGACCACTACCTGCTCCTTCATGAAGCGCTCTGAATTCACCGCAGGGTTCTTCCTCGATGATGAGGTTTATTTTTCCTTGTCCTTTAGGGGGCTTAGGGTGAGGAGGTGTGGTAGGATGTGGGGCCTGTGAAGCCCTTTGAGACTGTAACCTGGAAAGAGGGCCATATCAATACAATTGATTTGACTGTAAGTCAAAACCACTTTGAGGTGTAATTTATTAGTAATCGCTTTATCGTGTGTCTGTGTGTGTCTTTGCCTTTGCCTGTGTGTGTTTGCCTTTGCCTGTGTGTGTGCGTGTGCGTGTACGTGTACGTGTATGTGTGTGCATGTTCATGCGTGTGCGTGTCCAGGAGCACACAGCCCTAGAGAACAACATGAAGGTGGAGGTGTCAGGTAAACTGAAGACGCATTTCAACACTGCGCCAAAGAACAACAACACCAGCGCGGGTGTGTCCGTCATCATGGTGAGCAACGTCGCCGTGGTAACGCCATCCCCTTGGTTACCCCATCGATATGATATAACCCTTTCCTCTACGAGCTTCCTTCATTTGCATGTTCATAAACCAACTGCTCTTGGCCCTTCCTCCAAATAATCTCATCACTTTCAGCAGATAAGCACATGTACAGCAGGGACTTTTGTCAAAGCCGAAGCAATATTTGAATGCCAACATTTTGTTAATTATAATGCAAGCTCCTTGTAACAAAAGTGCAAGAAAGATGATGACATCATTGCACAAAATTGAACCGAAGAGGATGATATTGATATTCTCTCAAACAAAACCTTACAGAAGAAGGTCTTCCTACCCTTTCCTGGTTGCCATTTTTCAGGGCGAGCCCCCTAAAGCAACCGGTCCTTTCATATTGTAGATATGTGGGGGTTTCTACTCCTAGTGTAGTAACCTATTGGGGTTCCATTTGTGATCTGTATGGCTGTCTGAATGGAAATGGAGGAATGGGTTATGAAATGTTCAGTGGAAATCTTTCTTAATCAGGCTTTTCCAAAGCTCCCCAAACAGGGACCTTTGACCTCACAGAGATCAGCTGCACAGCTTGACCTGTCTGTTGGTTACATCAAGTGTCTCGCTCTCTCTTCTACCTGCGACTCTTTCAACCCCTTGCCACACCCTGCAGCCAGGCTTGATGTTCCTTCATGTTATATATTGAACTCAAACTTAAGCTATTCTGAGGGACAGACTTCAGAGGAAGATCAATTTTCCATTTACCTTGTTAATCCCCCCGGCCCACCACCAATGCTGATTACCAAAAAGGTATCCATGAGATGTGCATGGAATCAATGTCATCGTAGACCTGTAACACAGCGGTGGACCAGCGCAGGGTAGATATCCCTTTGAAATTGGGTTTGTTTTCATACCGAGAAGCCTCATTCTGATGTCAATCTTATTTGACAGTTTGAGGTGTAAGAGGAGGGGAGGGGAGGGGAGGGGAGGGGAGCGTGGTTTTATCGGCTTGGGTCCTCCCCCATCACCCTCCCCCAACCCCCCTCTGGCCAGCCAGGACCACAGGGGACACCCAGACCTGGGTACACACTTCATACCTCCCATCCCCCACTCTCTCGCCTCTCTCTTCCACATCCTCCCTGCATCTCACAAGCCCCTCTCTCTCTCTCTCTCTCTCTCTCTGAAAAGATTGATCTTCTCTCCCTAATGAACTGCTGTGGACCATTAATCTTTTTATTATGCTGCAGTGGATCGCAAACTAAGACGACAGGATTCTTCTTCCTCTTCACTCTTTCAACCATTTTTTGGTCAACATGTCTGCAGAGAATATTCCTGCCAGTTACTCGATATAGCTCTGGTAAAGAGCACTGAAGTCATGTTTGAGTTTCATGATATGTACAGTGTATCTGGTTTAGACCACTTGGAGTGGTTTCAACTGTAAAATGCTTCTACGCTGTTCTAGCTTGTTGTTGTGCTGTGCTGCCACCTTGTGGGTATAATCGGTCATTGCATTACTGCTGCCACGGTGGCACAAAAGGAAACTGAAATCATGATGCCTATCCAAGTTACCTTGGATATCGTGAATCTAAGTGACCTTGGATGAAAGATCACCACTCACATTTCAAAGCTACTGCTTCCATAAACGCTTACCCAATGCACATTCAGAAATGTGTATGACATTGCCACCCGTATTCTGCTGCCATGAATTAGTCACAAACTAGTCTTCACTCAGCGAGTATGTTCCAGCTCAGACTCTTTTCAAACTTAAATTATTTTGTGTAATGTGTTCACAACTGTAGAGGTCTTTGCTGGAACAACCTCTTTATTCATTTTTTATTGTTTTGTCTTTTTCTGTGTGAAGTTGTAAGCCTAGACTGTCCTTTTCTTTTTGCTTCTTCCTTTCACTCTCCAAATCCATCCTGCGTGCATGTCCACCATCAGAGTTAGCCCCACGGCGCTGGTATGTACTAACAACATCTCGCTACGCCTGCCTCATCTGCTGCTATTGCTATCACTGCACAGAGAGAACATGGGACACCACAAAACCATCTGGCCCCTAGGCCACACACATTTTGAATTGACTAGGTTGTTAATGGGTCCCTGTTTTACCACCTGGTTAAACATCGATTTTGTGGTGATATCACACGTGGGTGTGTCCAGCCAGATGTATAATGGATTGATCAGCCCACCAGTTGGTACAGTACACTGGGTAGGTTGGTCAAATAGGGGTCCTTTAAGTCACACCATGATACTATTTTGGAACGGATACCGAAAAAACTAAAAAAAGTAAAGTTTAAAGTTTGTAGTTCTCATTTTCAAAACCTGTGTACGTTTTGGATTTTACTTAGCCTCTGCTTTGGGTCAGTCTACTATGTGAAGTGCCTCGTATGTTCTAAAGCTGTTATCTGCTTTCATGAAGGTTTTATGTCCAGCTTCCTATAGCTTTCCCTTTCATAGCACTTAAGGATGTATCTTTTCTGCAGTCATGAAAAGTGAAGCGGCAAGCATTGTAATCCATGAGAGAACATGCAATCTAAAGGTAGGCTACTGGATTCGAACCCCAACCTAAGCATAGCCTAAACGTCTGGGAGCAAGATCCCCTAACTCGCTTCAGAGTTGGCTAAAATGACTAAATAGTAAAAGTTATATAAAATGAAGGCCTTCACTTTAGATTGACCCACATCAGATCTAATGTCTTCTGATGCCGGAGGAGCCGTCTAGTGGAGATACAGCAGCCGGTCACAACAGGCCTGACTGGTGTCTGTTTGCTTTGTTCTGCCAGAACACGGCCCTGGACAAGGAGGGCATCCACCTGACCGGACCTCGTTGCCATGGAGACCAAACCATGCCACTGTCGCCGGGCAAGAGCATCCCTCCGGCCAAAGTGGCAGACCCCGGCAAAGAATCGCTGACCCCTCGACCGGCGTCTCCCACCGAACCTGCTGAGCTCCAACCCCCCGGGGAACGGGACCCCTGGGCTGCCCCCCTGGTGGAGCCCAGAGAGCCCGAGGCCGCACCGCCCTCACCCTCCGTAGACTGCTGTCCCCCTGCTTCTCCTCCCGCTCCTTCAGAGGGGCTGTGTGTGTCCCCCTCTCCTGCATCCACCGGCCACCAGGACTCCCCCGCGGGAGACCTCCAGCCTCCCGCCTCCCCCCCGGCTCCTCTGCCCCAAGACCCGCGAGTGACCACGCCTTCACCATCCCCCCCACCAGCTCTCCTCCCCTGCCCCCCACTAACCGCCCCCGCCAGCCCCGCCAGCTGCCCCGACGCCTCCTCTCCCATCAAAGCAGCTCCTACTCCCCTCCCTTCACCGGCCAAGCTAGATTCTCCTCCACCCTCCTCCCCTACTCCTCCACCCTCCTCCCCTACTCCTCCACCCTCCTCCCCTACTCCTCCACCCTCCTCTCCTACTCCTCCACCCTCCTCTCCTACTCCTCCACCCTCCTCTCCTACTCCTCCACCCTCCTCTCCTACTCCTCCACCCTCCTCTCCCTCCAAACCAGCCCCTTCTCCTCCCCCTTCACCGAGCAAACTAGATTCTCCTCCCACCTCCTCTCCAGCCAAAGCAGAATTTCCCCCTCCCTTCTCTCCCACCAATGAACCACCGTCTCCACCTCCCCCCTCCTCTCCTCCTCCTCTATCAGCCTCTCCCTCCAAACCAGCTCCTTCTCCGCCCCCTTCACCATCCCAACTAGATTCTCCCCTCCCCTCCTCTCCCACCAAAGCAGAATCTCCTCCTCGCTCCTCTCCCACCAAAGAACCTCCGCCTCCTCCTCCCCCCTCCTCTCCTCCTCCCCCCTCCTCTCCTACTCTGTCCGCCTCTCCCTCCAATCCAGCTCCTTCTCCGCCCCCTTCACCGACCAAACTAGATTCTCCCCTCCCCTCCTCTCCAACCAACGCAGAATCTCCTCCTCCCGTCTCTCCCATCAAAGCTTCTCCTCCTCCTCCTCCCCCCTCCTCCATTACTACTCCCCCCTCATCTCCCCCTGCCAAACCAGCATCTCCTCCCCCCTCCTCTCTTACTACTCCTCCCCTGTCTCCCTCCAAACCTACTCCTCCTGCTCCCTCCTCCCCCGCCAAACAAGCTTCTCCTCCAACCTCCTCTCCAACTCCTCCCCCCTCGTCTCCCCCTGCCGAACCAGCCTCTCCTCCCCCATCATCTATTGGTCCACCTCCTTCCTCTCCCACCAGCCTGACTCTTCCTCCTCCCCCCTCCCCTCCCCCTACACAAGGTTCTCCTCCCTCCCATTCTTTTCCTCCTCCTCCCTCCTCCTCTTCCCCAGAACCCACTTCTCCTCCCCCCCAACCAGCTGCAGAATCCTCTCCCTCCTCCCCTCGGCCCCCCAAGGAAACACCTGCTGTCTTCTTTTCTTCCTCTCCTCCTCCTTCCAGTCCACCATCTCCCGGGCCAGCACTCTCTGCTGCCCCTAGTGGCCAGACCCTCTCCTCATCCCCCTCTGGTTCCACACTGAACACGGCTCCTCTCCCCTCCCCACCTCCTCCTCCTCCTCCCATCCAGCTGAGCATGTTCCCCTCTCCCCCAGCCACTCCTCCCCCCAGAGCTTTGAGCCCACCCTCCCCTCCCGCTGACCTGCCCACCCCTCCCTCACCCAGCCATTAAGAGATGGAGCCGGGTGAAGGGTTGGCTTGACTCCGCCCGTGAATGAGCCCCACTTAAACGGCTACTGCGACCCGGTCTGCAGTAGCTATTCCTCAGCTTTAGCACAATCTCCACGACCCCCCCCCTCCCCCACACACACTGAGGTGAAGGAAAGGTTTGTGTGGCTTGTTGGTTTATTTTTTAAAGGGGTCATGTAAAAATGGTCATGTGAATGAAATATGACAAT
Source organism: Gadus macrocephalus (assembly GCF_031168955.1). NCBI lineage: Eukaryota > Metazoa > Chordata > Actinopteri > Gadiformes > Gadidae > Gadus > Gadus macrocephalus. The sequence goes on from NC_082384.1 coordinate 16,745,353, forward strand.
ATTTTCTTGAGGGGTCGTCTTTGATAATGTCCTGAATACGAATTGAGATTAATGTGAATTATTTTCTTTATTATTATTTATTTACCGAACAAGGTTGCCCATTGTTGTTTTGTGACTAATTATTCCTTGCACTTATTTTTTGTTGATGTGGTGTCCTCTTGCTTGTGAGCGAAATCCTACGAAAAGTATTTCAGCACATCAAATACATATTTATTTCTGGCCTGGCTGCTTGTAAAAACAGCTGGATTAGTTTAGAGAGGCTAGTAGAAACGTAGATTCCTCATACAATGTTTGCATTTACCTTGGTCAAACCTAGCTTTGTTGCCTTTTGGAGTTTTGTTTGTTAGTATTACTTCTCAATAAATAAAGTATATACTTGTAGCTAGTAGTTATACATGCAACCAGCTGAACAGGAAGGATTGTGTGATAAGAGGAGTAGTTCTTGAGCAGAAATGGTCTGTTGTACCGAAGCCATCTGTGGACATCCAACAGACTTGAGACCTAAGATTAAGCTATGGTCATGTTGCGTCCTACTGTCATCTTAAACACCATACACAACACTACGAATGAAATATATTGGGGTCTTAAGCCATTACAAGGCAGATGCCCTAAACTGCATCCCACAATAAGGCTGTAACACTGCTCCTCTCATAATTTCGGCAGTTACAAATTCAAAATGTTCAACGATGTACATGGATCCAGGAAGGAAAGACACTACATAAAATATGTTTTTGTGTAAGTTTCAAAGAACAACTTGCTTTGCTACTGCGCCGAAAAGGGACTTAAGACTTTGAGCAACAGTTTAGTTTATATAGGTAGAGTGAGTTGGAACAAATAAATGCATTTTGATTAAGAAAAAATAAATAAAAATGCTTCAAAAAACGTAGTGTGACCGTTATGTTAACGCAGAAAAAAATGTGGCCCGCATTGAAGTTATAAAATAACATTTTATTGTCATAGCTCTGCAAACACCAAACACACTCCAGATTGAGCCATACATAACGAGATTATATTCTTTTTGGGATTTAATTGAATACTTGAAACCACACCAAGCTCAGTTAAAACCATAATGGAATGTTTGGTCGAAGCCAAGGCAAGACATTTCACAGAATCCAGACGACGCGAGCTACGACTCATCCTCGCATGTTATGTTTTTCTTTTAAACGTCACACATCATAGTCTGAAGAAGAACCAAAAGAGAGAGTGACAAAACACAAAACAAAAATAAATGGAGCTCGACAGAAATGCCGTCTTTCAGTTCACAATCATCTCCGGTTGGACGAGAAGGTTGTTGCCCCGGAAACAAAGAAAACAATCCGAGGTACTAAGAAATCTAGAGTAGACCTGATAACTAATAGACACATGACTAATAGAACGGCGATAATCAAGTCCAACACTCAAAACTAGAACTTCCATTGTGGATATGTGATCAGAAAAGAGAGCTAAACCCTTTGCTTTTGTACTCTGAAACATTAAAAAAACGAAAACAAAAAAAATCGAACGCAAAAATTATCCATGACATAAATTGCGACGGGAAGTCGAACCAGGCCTCCCATCCGCAGAAATCTGAAATGCTTGCGCCGGCCAGCGCAGTCCAGTGCAATTGAACGATAGTTATTGATTAAGTTAATGATTGCGACGGGTAGGTAGTTGAGTGGGGAACCATGCAAAGGGTGAGGGTGAGGGGAGGTGGGGGGGGGGAGGCAGTCACTCGTGAAGCACAAGGGGACCAGAAACAAGAGGGTTACATTGAGACAGGTGTTAGGTATACGTGTTTAACCTTCATTTCACTGCGACGTCCTGTTACAAGGACTCCTCCGCCACTGTGTACTGTCTGACGTAGTGAACCCTGTGGGACGCCACAGTGGCATAGGGCATATTAAAAATACAACACCTTTTATTTATTTATATATATGTGTGTAGGTTTCATTTTTTATATAAGTCCCCACCGTCACACCGATTGAAAAAAAACAAAAAAAAACATAATCGCTCACCCAACAGTAGATAAATATTTGGATCGTAAACACATCTTGCTAGCTTTGCACACATCATCATTTTCCTCCCAAAGAGATGAAAATAGACTCTTACAGCTAAAAATAGATTTTGCTTTTTTAACCGTACAGTATATAACCCCCCACCCTTTCATTTATACCATAAGAAAACATCTTCTAAATCATCTACAAAATATAGCAATGTCCTTTGTATTTTACCTTTTTTTCTTTTTCAAAAATAGTTTGCCTCTTCTCGATATAACGTTGACAGTATGTTTTCTTTAGATTACATTCAGGATATCAGGGTGTGGACGGCTGCAGTGCTACTGAGACTCCAACACAGAGAGTCAGTATCGGGTCTGGTCTGGTCCGGCCTATAAGGTCTAGTCTGGTATTTGGTCTATCCTGGTATCTGGTCTGGTCTGGTCTGGTATCTGGTCGAGTATCTGGTCTGGTCTAGTATCTGTTCTGGTCTAGTCTAGTATCTGATCTGGTCTAGTCTAGTATCTGGTCTGGTCTAGTATCTGATCTGGTCTGGTCTAGTATCTGATCTGGTCTAGTCTAGTATCTGGTCTGGTCTAGTATCTGTTCTGGTCTGGTCTAGTATCTGATCTGGTCTAGTCTAGTATCTGGTCTGGTCTAGTATCTGGTCTGGTCTAGTATCTGGTCTGGTCTAGCATCTGGTCTGTCCTAGTATCTGGTCTGGTACTCGTGGTGCCATCTGTTGAAGTCGTTGTAGAACAGGACGATGCTGCCAGACGCCATGCCTGTTATGATGCACCTAGAACACCGCAGAGGAGAATCAACGCTTTAATCAACCAGTTCATATTCTACTGTCAGGAAAACCTAGTTTTCATATTTTCAGTTTCTGGTGATTTTGGGAATCAAAGCCAGTTCCTTTTGACTTGGAGGTCAAACCCAACGACTAAAACAACTACTATTACAACTTCTGTTAATACTACAACTACTGCTACTACTACAACTACAACTTCTACTGTTAGTACTACAACTACTACTTCTACTGTTAATTCTTCAACTACTGATACTAGTACCGTTAATACTACAACTACTGCTACTAGTACTGTTGATACTACAACAACTACTTTTACTGTTAATACTCCAACTACTGCTAATACTACAACTACTATTTATAAGGTTAAAACAACAACTACTACTACTTCTATTGTTAATTCTACAACTACTGTTAATACAACTACTACCATTGTTAAATACTATAACTTCTACTACTGCCACAACAACAACCAGTACTGCCACTATTACCCCTACTACTACTAGGAGGTGCGGGTACCTCTGGTCATTGGACAAGGCCATGGAGCGGATCCCGGCGTCACAGCCCGGGTAGGTGAAGAGCTGCTTGAGGTCGTGGATCTGCCAGACGGACACCACCCCTCCGTCTCCCCCCGTCAGCAGGTACTGGCCGTCACGACTCATCTGCATCGCCTGGAGGGAGGGGGGAGAGGAGAGAGGTGAGGGGACGACATAATGCAGAAGGAGGGTCAGAAAGCCCGGAAATATATGGAGGAAAACATTCAGTGCAAAAAAACAGGGAAAAAATACAGAAGAGGGAGATTTAGAATGTTTTTTGGAAACTTTGAAAGAAGTTATCTTTTAATCTAATCATTCGATTAATACTTCAAAAACCAAGATTTTGAAGTTAAAAGATTCTAATGGAACCCCCCCCCCAAAAAAAAGGTATAAATAAAGAAGGATGAATGTATGAATAACTGGTTCGGTCGGCGCAACTGAACGCCGCCACTGATGAGTCTCTGAAGGTCGAGGGGTCAAGGAAGAGGTGCCACGACAGGATGAAAGCTGTGCGCTCTCCTATAGAGTCCCCCTGTACCCCCCCAGCACACACCCAGCCATCAGGCCCCCCTGCAGCGGGACCAGTAAAGATTTACTCTCCTCCTCCTCTCGCCAACTGTAGCAGCTCTACGTGTCTCCAGGGCACTGATGGAAGAACACAAATCACACACCAACGCCGCCGCCCCCCCCCCCCCCCCCCCTTACGCCCAGAGACTCCAAACTGTAACATTCTAGTGCAGCATAAATCAGAGGAGTAACCATGACTGGGAGGGGGGGGGGGGATTACAGTTGGTTTAGAGCTCCAACAGTTTGTGTTTTATAGATGGTTTTTCTAACAATGGAAGGTAGGCATTTTGGTTTGCTCCAAGGAGCAGTGAAGCCTAGAAAGAGTTGAAGGGCCTGCCCATCGGCATCACCACATGTGCTTCTTTGGGGAGATTTAAAACTGCACCAAAAATAAAAAGGGATTAGATGGGAAATTGAAACAAGTCTCTTTTTTTATGAGCGCTCGTCAAATGGTCAAATGGTAAATAATGCTTCTAGAGAAAGAGTGAGGGAGTTGGACAGGGAAAGAAGGAGAAAAAGGCTCCAGCCCGATTCAGCAAATTGTGCAGAGACTTTGACATATTTCCTGGACTTAGTTCTGCAGGACACTCTTACTGACAACAGTGAAGAATCCCAAATCAAGGTTTTGACTATGGATAACAGTGATCATGACTGTAAGCATAATGGCAATTACTACGATCTGAAGGATATTCTTTGGCCTAAACTCAAGTAAAAATCAAAAAAAATCCCTATAGAAAAAGAAAATGTGTCTAAGAATAGTGAAAGAAGGCAAGGTAAGCATATGTATCTGTGTGAACCAGCTCCACACAGTACCAAGAGTCCATGACCCTACCCTATAGCACAGCAGGGGTCTGGGGAGCCTACAGGCTGCATGGGCCAGGTAGGAGGCGGGAGGCCGGAGCTTATAAATCTCCTCTCTGTCACCATCCGCTCCAAGATGGCCGCCGGCTCCACGGGAGCCAAGAAGGAGGCTAGGGCTCGGATGACTTAAAAAATGACCCCGCCAAGAGCAAAAAAAAAAAACACATCAGCTTTTAATACCCCCCGCCCCCCACCCCATCTCTTTCCTTTACATTTGGGAACTGGTGGGCGCACAACTGTGCCTGGGAAAGGTAAAAAACAAAAAAAGAAGGGGAAATTTATGGCGCTGTTAAGTCTCCCCGCCCCCCCTCCATGTCATGGATGCAGACGGTGGGCCTGGTTACCCAGCCTGAGTTATATTAGCACTTAAAACACTCTAATCCATCCAGCATGCCTTCTCTGCCCTGATTCTGCTATTAGAGCTGGATGATGACTCCATCTCACAGGCCTGCCTCCCCCTCTCCAGGGCCCCCCCCCTGCTACTTCGCTTTCTCTCCATCTTTTACACCCCCCCCCCCCCCCCACACACACACACACTCTCTCTGCTACTCCTCCCTTTCTCGATCGATCTCTCTCTCTGTCCATCTCTTACACCCCCCCTCTCTCCCTCTCTCCCTCTCCCTCTCTCTCGTCCAGAGCAGCCACTTTTCTTTACACATTTATCCTGGAGTCCTACTGTGTAGGCTGCTCTTTACAGATTGATTCTGGGTCCTACACAGAAGTGCACTAAATATCAGAGCTCCTCAAGGGCCCCGGCCGGGCCCCTGGGATGTATATGTTGGTGTAGGAGTGTGTGTGCGTTTTTGTGTGTGTGTTGGTGTAGAGATGTATGTGTGTGTGTGTTTGGATGGTTGATATCAGGACTTCCCTAATGCAGTCGGAGGTTAGGACAGCCCAGAGAGAGAGAGAGAGAGAGAGAGAGAGAGAGAGAGAGAGAGAGAGAGAGAGAGAGAGAGAGAGAGAGAGAGAGAGAGAGAGAGAGAGAGAGAGAGAGAGAGAGAGACGAGAATAGCAGGAAAGGCCTTGCATTGTCTTGAAGTTTATACAGTCAATATTATGTCTGAGGGGGAAGTTCAATGGGAGGTTAAAAGATGCCCACTTCCTTGTTTGTCTTAAAGAGTGTGTGCGTGTGCCTGTGTTTGATTGTTTAGCCGATATTTTGGCAGGGGGAGGCTCCTCAACAGGAAACAGATGTGTGACATTTCCCACGCTCGACCGGAAAAAGGACGGCGAGAAACTGGATGCGTCGGACGCCATCCTGTGTCACCCAAGTAGGCAGGGAGGAAATGGGGGAATCTGGGGGGGGTTAGGTGGTCTGGAGGGTGGTGAGTCGCCCCGATGTCAAGGGGGGACGACTACCGCTCTGGAATGTTCCCAGCAGACGTTCGGACCACTACGTCTCCCATCGAGGGAATCACACCCTCTTTTGTTGCAGAGAGAGCGGGAGAGAGAGATAGAGAGACATGCAGTCAGAGAGAAAGGGGGAGCGAGATCAATGACAGACGAATGACGGACGCAAAAAGACGGGAGAGCGACATAAAGAAGACACCGAGGGCCTGAACCACCAGACCTTTCCCAGGCCTCCGTGACCGGGGCCCGTGAGCAGGGCAGGCCTACCTTGATGCTGTCCTCCAGCTCGTGGTGCCCCAGCAGCTTGCCGTTGACGCTGAACAGGCAGAAGTGGCCCTTGTCGTAGTACACCATGCAGTGGCCCTCCGTGGACGCCTGGATGAGGCGGGGCCGCACACAGCCCTCGGGGCCCTCCAGGGTGCGCAGCAGGTCCCCGTTCATGGAGTGGATCAGACAAGGGCCCTCTGGAACACCAAACCACAATCAGTTCCCCGGTGATCGGCTGACACTGGTTAATACTGGTCATTCAGCAGTGCTTTGGTGGATGGCGACTCTACAGTGAATGGGGTTCATGTCGGTAAGGGTTAGGGGTTAGACATCATGCCCACGCGCCAGGCCTCGTGCACTGGGGATCCGACCCCAGGGCACTGCACCCAAGTCTCTTGGATTAAAACAGATTGATTCAATGGATCCGCCTGGTCTTTGTGAAAGCTCAGGGGGGAACGTCGTGGT